>NC_083236.1:48434069-48639069 GCF_032191835.1 Heteronotia binoei
TAGATACAAAAACAATGTCATAATAATTATTAGTGCTACACTGGTTAGTCATTAAATATTAATTGGTTGCAAAGCCTTAGATCAATTAAAATAATGTCCCCCCAATGAATGAGCAGTAGGTTTTTCAAAAACTGAAAAAGAATTATATTTGTAGACATATCAGGGGACTGACACCATCTTAGAAGAGGCATTCCACCTACTCTCTCACATGAAGAAGAAAAATTGGATTTATACCCTGCCCTTCACTCAGAGTCTTGGAGCAGCTTACAATCTCCTTCCCTGCTTCTCCCCACAACATACACCCTGTGAGGCAGGTGGGGCTGAGAGAGCTCTGAGAGAACTGCTCCTGAGAGAACAGCTCTGAGAGAACTGTGACTGGCCCAAGGTCACCCAACTGGCTGCATGCAGCAGAGTGAGGAATCAAGCCAAGTTCTCCAGATTAGAGTCGAGTGCTCTTAACCACTGCATCAAACTGGCTGTCAGTGACTGGGGATGCCTCTTCTAAGACATAGATGCAGTCAGTTGTCCACCAACAAAGAATGCCGCTTCTTTTTCAGCACCATTGTACCATTCATATGCAAATAAATTCATGCTTAATTGGCTAATTACTTAATTCATTACAACACATGCAATTGACTAATTGTCTCTGATGACAGCCCTCATATTTATTATTTCAATCCTGCTTTTAAAAAAAAACTAAGCATGGTACAATTGCGACAAGGAAACCCTGCTTCCTGGTTGATTGTTGGGAAGTAAGCTGTAGAAACCAAAAGAAGGGGACAACTGGTAGCAAAGCAATCTGAAGCTGCGGGGAAATGGGTTGTAAAACAGAAAAAAAGAAAGAAAAATATATTCTAGGTGGGTTGTGAAAGAGAAAAGCCGTCCTACAGTTCCAGAGGACATACAGAGGGAAGAGCCAGTCTGAGTAATAATGTTGTTTGTTGTGAGAGTCACACAACAGACACACTTCTGTGCTTAACCATATATAAAAAATAACTACCGTACTTGGAAGAGCCAGGGGTAGAATTCTAGCAGGAGCTCCTTTGCATATTAGGCCACACACCCCTAATGTAGCCAATCCTCCAAGAGTTTACAAGGTTCTTTTTTGTAATCTCTTGGAGGATTGGCTATATCAGGGCTGTGTGGCCTAATATGCAAAGGAGCTCCTGCTAGAATTCCACCCCTGAGAAGATCCAACACAAAACTTACAGTTTATAAAGAAAACTTCTTCCTGTGTAATTCAGATGAATGTCTCCAAACTGGCTGCAAACTAGGTTTGCCAGCCTCCAGGTGGGGCCTGGAGATCTCCTGCTGTTGCAACTGATCCCCAGCTGGCAGAGATAACTCTGCTGGAGAAAATGGCTGCTTTGAAGGGTGGACTCTCTTCCATTGTACCATGCTGAGGCTCCTCCCCTTCCCAAACCCCACCCTCTCCTGAATTCACCCCCAAAGTCTCCAGGTATTTTTCAACCCAGACCTAGCAGCCCTAGCTGCAACTGCAAACCGTCTCCGCTGACTCAGTGTTAGAAGAAGAAGAATAAGAATTGCAGATTTATACCCTGTCCTTCTCTCTGAATCAGAGACTGAGAGCAGCTTACAATCTTCTATATCTTCTCCCCCCCACAACAGACACCCTGTGAGGTGGGTGGGGCTGAGAGGGCTCTCACAGCAGCTGCCCTTTCAAGGACAACCTCTGCCAGAACTATGGCTGACTCAAGGCCATTCCAGCAGCTGCAAATGGAGGAGTGGGGAATCAAATCCAGTTCTCCCAGATAAGAGTTCACACACTTAACCACTACACCAATCTGGCTCTTGTGATGGAGACTACTGAGCTATTGTTAAGATACAACAAACAGTACAACAAATCTCTGAAAGAAGGTTCCAGAAGAATGAGGAGAATCTGTAGAGGAATAAAGACTGGGAAGATAGATAAGAAGCTGCTAAACTCTTAAAGGCCAAATGCAGAAGAATAAATGGAATGTGTCAAGAAAAAGGACATGAAGCAGTGATAGCTAAAAGGAGCTTCTGGGTTTCTGAGGAAAGGAACCACCAAATCACTGTTCCTGGTGAGTTGTAGCAAAATAAGTTTATTTTCTCCATGCCTTAGTTGGTGGACCTTTGGTATGATCCAGCAGGACTCTTCTCAGAGAAACAAGAGGAGGAGACCCTTTATGTAATGCATGTAAACACATGAGCGACCACACCAAGAGAGGCTCAAAATTATTTAAACTTCTCTGACTTCTGCCTTCATCAGCAACGAGGTTGAGCATTGCGCAGTTCAGTTCTTTCCCAGATTATATGTGCGTGAGAGAGAGAGAGAGAGGGAGAGAAAGAGAGAGACCGTGATATATGGAAAGGGAAATGTTCCATTTTTTGACAAAGGTAAGTGTAATTCTCCCACCAGGAAAGGTAGTTCAAAGGGAAATCTGACTAGCCCCCCATTCCTTATGCCTTGTTTCCTACTGCGCTGTATCCGAGCCGCGCTGTATAGGTGACTGCATACATCAGGGAGTGCTCTAAGTGTGTCTTTACAAGTATCCTGAATGCTGTTTGAGTATGGAAATTACCGACAAAAGAAATTAAGAGCAGGAACCCCATGATTAGACTAATGCATTGATCAAGTCAATTCTTCTCTGTTTCACTGCCAACACACCACATATAAAAGCGTCATTAAAGGGACGTTGCTGTCTCTCTTACTAATGGTCTACAATTTGAGCGCGCCTGGATGATTGACAAGCTTTGCCAGGGCTGCCTGCGTTGTCTGAAAAAAGCCACATCAGATCAGCGGAAGCTTTAAGCAAAGCATAAATTATAGATACACGTCTGTATCTTTGATGACGGGAGCTGGGAAGGTGCATCCCACTTCCATCACACAAAGAACCGCACTTTTCATGCCGCTTTTTCACATTGTCACATCGCATTTGGAAAAACAACAGTGAAAACATAAATGCTCTCTCTTTCTCTCTCTCTCGCTCGCTTTTTTTTTTTTTTTAACAAACAGCCTGTTCAAAGCCAGCCTTAAAAGTTCTCCCTCCCCTCCTCCCTTTTTTGGAATTAATTAAACATAAAATGAGTGTTAAATTTCAAAGTTCAATACAGCAAGCATTACGGCTTAGAGGTGGGTGTTTTTTTTTTTTTTTAAGGATCTATTTGTCACTGCTCAAAGTGGCTTTGCGGCAGAGCCACTGAGATGGAATATTCGGAGCCAGGAGGCCACCCTGATATAAAGGCATTCGCAAAGTAGCTTCTTTTTAAAAAGTCATTCTTTTGCTCTGCAAATTTTATTGCAGAAAGGGGATTCGATTTCCTGCTTGCGAGGGGAGGGGAGTCTCTGTTTGGCATGACAGTAAACATTTGGGGTTCACCTGACTGCATCTCGTTGCCACACGAACATGATTCTATGTGCAACCGGAAGGGAGATTCTTTTCCTCTTAGCATAAAAACCCCTCTTAATTTTGCAATGGAAACATTACAGTCTCGTCTGCATTACGGATGATGTTGCTTGTTCCACCTCTTCTGTTGGTCGACTGAAAACAATAGGTGTTTGGGCCAATGTTGGGGAGCCAAAAGACAGGACTTAATTACATACACGCAAACATAAACAGAAGACCGCCCCCACCACACACACACACACACACACACTTCTACATTTCTGTGCACAGAGGGTTTGAAGACACTCCTGCATATGGGCAGGATAGATTTTTGACATATTTCTCGACTACACATGAGGGGATTTATATATGTGACAGAACAAAAGAAACCGTAGCTTTTTCTACACATCCGATTGTTTTTGCTGAGCTCTCGGGGATGCAGTTTTGAAAATACTTTAATATCATCATACCTTTGTTCTTTTTTTTTTTTAAAGGGGGGAGGGGATTGTGCTAAGGGACAGTTTTCTGTTAATAGAAAGCACTTGATTGGGCAAAGCTTAGTTGCCCTTTATAAAACACTCATCCTGTATCACTTCTTTTAAAAGATCAGACATTTCCTTCTCCCTGAAGGTTCAAAGATCTGCACGTTGACATAATGCTGCGCCAGTCACTCCGGCAATGTAACGTAGATGGTCTGTATTCCCGGTGGACTGTGGCCTCTGTAACTGTGCCATCACTCACTTAACTTCACCTTATCTTTAAATAAGTTTAACCAGAAGGGACTTGTTCAAGTCGCCACCTCTTGAGTGATCTGAATTATTTATGGGATCTTCATATGTGCTCATTAAGCTTTATCTGGCCGGCCTGAGCAGAACTGTTTATTCGGCTCACCCATAAGTGCACTGGAAGGCTGGAATGAAAGCCAGCCTCTTTCTCTCTCTCTTCCCCTCCCCTATCTGGGGGGAAATTTACCATCAAAACACCATTTTTCCCATCATGCACCTCTTCAGTAGCAGGATTGTGTCTGAATGGAACTGGATTAGATCCAGAACTGGGTTAGATCTAGTCAGCTTTTCAACTCAGTCTTATCCAACACCCTGTTAGTCCCCAACCCAGATGGCTTTTGTCCAGGGGTCGTTTTGTAGAAAAATAGGTGGTGGCGCTCATCCAGGGATTGTTATGCAGCTGCACCTACTATTCAATGGACAAGGTGGGGAGGAGGAGGGGGAACCCTCAGAAAGGTTCAGGAGAGCTGTGTTCCTGTGAGCTCCTGATGAATTCAAGGCCTACTTTTGTCCATGAAGATCCCATGATTCTCAGCATAGCCTTTTTGGACCCAGCAGAAAATATGGTAGGAAAATTATCAGTAAATGGAAAGACATCATGATGGCCAATTTGGTGTATGTAGTGGTTCAGTATGCAGACTCTTATCTGGGAGAACCAGGTTTGATTCCCCACTCCACTCCTCTATATGCAGCTGCTGATTTGACCTTGAGTCAGTCACATTCTCACACAGCTGTTCCTCTCAAGAGCAGTTTCTGTCAGAGTTCTCTCAGCTCCACCCCCTCCACAGGGCGTCTGTTGTGGGGAGGGGAAGGGAAAGGAGATTGTAAGCCACTCTGAGACTCCTTCAGGTAGTGAATGGTGGGGTATAAATCCAATCTCTTCATCATCATCATGACACCATGGTTTCTCCCCCAGTTTCCAGAATCTTCCACCTTGTCCCACTCAGTTATTTTCTTATTCTTTTGTGAAATCTCAAAACAATATAAACATACAAAAAATTCAACACATATCTACAAAGCTATATTGGCTACTGGGGAGAGGAATGATCCTTCCTTTCAGATAATTCATGTTTTTTATTTAAAGAATTAGCAGCAGAGAACATGACCATTATGATTATAGGGTTTCACAATCACAAAAAAATCTATTAACTTACTCAAGGTATCTCCATATTATAATAATAAACAATAATAAGAGCGGCCTTTAAAATGAGACGGAACCTTGTTTTTCCAGTAAATTTGTCCCAGGAGTGGCACTTAAACTTTAAGTGTAATAATAACAATTAAAAATGCTGAGCTCTTGTATGGCAACTTTTCTTGAGAATGATCCCAATAAAGATTTCAAACTGTATATAAAGATTGCTCAGCTATCATTGGAAAGGACCACTTCCTGCCATTTGAATATACAATGTCTTTGTTTTTTTTAAGAGGGATGCAATCATTTCTCTACAGGGTACAGTTTTGCCTTTTACAAGGTAGAAGCTTAACTGACTAATATCAAATTAGGCCACAGCTCCAGAGAAAATGCTCGTAATAGTCCAAACAATTTGTGATGTAGTCCTTTGGCTGTAGTTGTCATAAAATGAGTTGCCCTCATTGAACAGTCTTTGTACATGGTGCAGGTTCAAGAAGATCTTGGGGGGGGGGCAGGGGAGAGCAGACCTAATCCTTTTGTTCTATGTGTGAACAGATGAATGAACAAGCCCGAGAAAAGGTTAGAGTCAACAAACCACCAGTTCCATAGAACAGGGGCCATGTAAGGCACAGAGGAGAGGAGAAGGAAGAGGGAATTGCACAGTGGAAAATCTTGAAGAAGATAAGATTAAGTTGGTGTCAATGGCAGCAAATCTAAAGCCAAAGGAGAAGGCTGGGAATCATAGAGTTGGAAGGGATCTCCAAGATCATCTAGTTCAACCCCTTGCACAATGCAAGAAACACACAAATACCTCCCCCTAAATTCAAGAAGAAGAAGAGAGACTGATCTATTTATTATTTACCTTTTGGAAACATTTTGGGAGGAAAGGCAACATGGCATAGCCTGATCTCATCAGTTCTCAGAAGCTAAGCAGGTTCAGTGCTTTGATGGGAGGCCACCAAGGAAGACTCTGTCCTGTGTGACAATTCCCCTCTGCTTCTCACTTGCCTGGAAAGTCCCTTGCCAGGGCCTTCCTGAGCTGGTGGCAACTTGACCAATATATATTGAAAATGTGTATACACTGCTGTTTCAATTCAGAGACGTGCTCAAAGAAGCTCAAAAAATGAAAGAAAAAATCATAAAAAACATAAAATCATCAATATTAATGTTTAAAAACCAGCATAAAAGCACATAGAAAAACCCGAAGCATAAAAATACTGGGCAGTTACAAAATCCTTATACAGGTCAGAAACTGATTATTGAAAAAGCATTAAATAGATCAATCTTCTAGGTAAAAGTCTGAGTAAAAAGAAATGTTTTGGCCTGGTGCTCTATAAGAGAATAGGGTAGGCACCAGATAATCTGGCATCAGACGTGACAGTCAGTCCACACACTGTTTGAGCCACCTCAGTGGGATTGGCTACATTAGGGGTGTGTGGCCTAATATGCAAAGGAGTTCCTGCTACAAAAAAAGCCCTGCATTTTTTTTTCTTTGGAGGTTTGAAATGAGCAAAACCTTCACTCTGAGTCATAAAGGTGTTTTTTTTCTATCTAGGCAGAGAGCAGGAAGCAAAGGAGGGGGTTAGTTCAGTTACTTTCCAGACATTCCTCAGCTCACCTTCATAAAGTTAACAGGAGATATAGTGGGTGGGTCAAGCTCTCCCCATTCCCCAAGGAGGAATTTTGGAGGAATTAGATACTAGGAAGGCTTCAGGAAGGAAATTTCTACAGAAGCCAGGAAAACATTGCTGACCTGGTCAATGGCTGGAGAAAGGAGGTGATAAAACTCAAAGGAGCAAGGAGGAAGCTCTCTTTTGTGCTGGGTCCATCAGAGCTGACAGAACTCTGAGCTGAGGTCTGGAGGGGGCAGCCAAACCATGTGCTGGACCAGAGAGTTACAGAAAGCTTTAAGGTAATGCAAATTCTGTAGAAATTTGTAACTTCCTAAGCTTTATGAGCACATCCTGTGTTTTAACATCTGATAGGGCATGCAGAGAAAGAAGGATATAGGATTTGCATTTTACCCATTTATTTTGAATCCTTGCTCAATCTGGTGCTGTGCTAAAAGTATGCTTGTGAAAATGTTCTTTTTAATGAATAATGTATCACTTTTGATGCTTTGAGTGCTTCTCTGCACCACATAGACCTCTGCTGCCTTGGTCACACTATTTTAAAAGGAGCACTGGCAGGGGTGGGGGGTGGGGAGGCAGGCAGTTGGCAAATGATTATTTCTCCAGGGGTGCACAAGGCAGTAAACTTTCCTGTGGTGACCAGGTAGTGGGCAGTGGAAGACACAGAGGCAAGGCCTCAGATCCTGGAAGGGAAGCTGGGAGTCCTGACCCTCCCAGTAGGCAATTCCAGAGAAGGCCCGCTCTACCACAAACTGTTAAAAGATTGTGGGCTAAATTAGTAGGTGCTTGAGCACCTCTAGCTGTGAGCCAGTGTTGTGCAGTGGTAAAAACTAGACTAGAATCTGTGAAACTTGGATACAAATCTTTATTCTGCTATGAATCTCAATGGGTGTCCTTGGACCAGTAACTCTCTCACACCCCTAACCACACTCACAGAGTGGTTGTGAGAATCATGTGAGGCATGGAGAAAGGGCAGGATGTTAAAAAGTATCAGGTAAATAGATATCAGACATTTCACAGGTACAGAAGAAAGGGCTGGACCCAAGGCTGTGAACTTCTGCTCACAGAAGTTTTACATTCATGGAAGTGCTGTTTTGTGAAATGCAACAATGGACTTCCATTTATCAACAGGAAATTGGTGATGGAAAGTGCCTCAAGACACAGCTGACCTATGACATCCCTCATGAGGTTTTCAAGGCAAGAGACAAATAAAGGTGGTTTGCCATTGCCTTCCTCTGCAGTGCAGTACGGGGCTGCGGTCACACTATAGGCTTGGTGCGATCCGGCTATGCCTCTAATTGCACTGTTTTATTTTATAACAGGAAGTTTTGATCAGACAATCCACCCTGACCTGGACCAACTGTGTGCTAGCCTCATGGTCAATCATGCAGATTGTTGCAGCATCCTTTTCTCTTTCTCTCACCTGTTTGCATAAGTGTGTATCCAAAGCTCTGACTCTCTTTTGACAGCTCCACAGTCCCCTGCCAAGTACTCCAGCCTCTCTCAGCCTCCTTCCCTTCACCACTCTTCCTTGAAATATTGGGGAGGGGGGGGGGGTTAAATGCAGATTTATCTATATGCGCCCCCTTGCCCAGATTGCCCGGAGTTATGGGCTTGGGTGTCACCAATATGCAGACGACACCCAGCTCAATCTGCTAATGGATGGCCAGCCTGACTGCGTTCCAGGGAATTTGGACCTGGCATTGCAGGTCGTGGCAACTTGGCTTAGGCTGAGTGGGCTGAAGCTGAACCCAATGAAGACAGAGGTCCTTTGTGTGGGTCGCGGCGCCCTGGGGAGGGAAATACCTCTCCCAGTTTTTGACAGTGTGCCTCTGAAAGCGGCGCACCGGGTCAAGAGCTTGGGAGTTCTACTGGAGCCTTCACTATCAATGGAGGCCCAGATAGCAGCCACTGCTAAGTCGGCATTTTTCCATCTGAAGCGGGCAAAGCAGTTGGCCCCCTTCCTGGAGCGCTGGGACCTAGCAACAGTGATCCATGCAATGGTCACCTCAAGATTGGATTACTGTAATGCCCTCTACATGGGGCTGCCTCTGTGCCAAACCCGGAGGTTGCAGCTGGTGCAGAACGCGGCGGCTAGGCTGATATTGGGGCTCTTGAAGTGGGAGCACATACAGCCGGGGCTACGTGAACTGCACTGGTTGCCAGTTACCTACCGGGTTCGTTACAAAGTGCTGGTTATTACCTTTAAAGCCCTATATGGCCGAGGACCTGCCTACCTGAGGGACCGTCTCTCCCCATACGAACCCCAGAGAGCATTGAGGTCAGCAGGGAAGAACCAGCTGACTATCCCTGGACCAAAGGTGGCCAAACTTCAAAACACCCGTACATGGGCCTTCTCCATCGCAGCTCCACACCTATGGAACCAGCTCCAGGAAGAAGTGCGAGCCCTGCGGTGCCTTGACCAGTTCCGCAGGGCCTGCAAGACCACTCTTTTCAGGATGGCCTTTGCTGGCTGAGAGACTGCTGTGGGTGACTTCGCTATTATCATTTATAAATGGAATTAGCACCTGGAAATCTGTTAATTGGAATGTTTTAAAGTTAATGTGATTTTAAACCCTGTATAATTTTATGAAATGTTGTTAGCCACCCTGAGCCCACCTCGGCGGGGAGGGCGGGATATAAATAAAATTTTATTATTATTATTATTTACATGAGAGTAGTTGCATTGACATCAATACATTTACTTTTGCATCAAACATGGAATGGTCTCACACAGCAGCTCTGTTGCAGAAACAGGAGACAGGGTTTTTTTTTGGGGGGGGGGGTGGATTTGCTCAAAAACCAACTCCCCCAGGGGCTCCCAATCCAAAATGACTATGTGGCCGCTTGGACATACATGTGGTGATTGACAATGCCAGGGGCCATAATGCACTTATGCACATATCCTACCTGATTAAAAAAAAAAAAGGAGTTGAGAATGGAAGGGAAGGTTCAGACTTCCCAAATGGCTTGACTTCATAACAGTGTTCAGGACTTTTGTGTCACATCTTGTGTAAGCATTTACAAAATAGCATGAGGAATTATTCCTTTCTGTTATGGTTATTGAATGTAACCCAAAGACTTTTAACAAATATTTTAAACCTTTGATTGGGCTGACTGACTTCCCTTGTGCACACAAGGGAAGCAGTGACCAAATAGAAGCCCTGATATGAAGGACTGATATCAAACACTGAATGACTTTTTAAAGACCTTGTGGATCTTGCAACTCTAATCTCTGGCAGGGTCCCAGCTCACATGGGATACTCCGTCTGCAACTTAATTGTTAAAACATCCCTGCTAACCAATCAGTGATGAAACTGCTCACACATGGAATGTAATCTTTAACTGCAGTATAGTAACTACACATGAATCATTCATATGAAGTATATCTTAATTTCTTTCTCCGGCTTCTAAAAATAAAACCAATGATTCTGTAACTTCAGCAATGTGTTAGAATTGCTTTTCTGATAAGGCCACTTGGCAGTGAAAGTCTAGAAGAGGCAGAGGGCAGGCTTCACACTCCTCTTTTGTTTCCCTACTCCCCCCTCCCATTGTATCAATTCTAAGTCAACTGGAGAAGGAGAGCTCTCGGAGAACACGCATTAAATCTTCACATCTCATGCTACCGTCTCGTTGCCCAAAGACCAAATCAAGTTTCTCATGTTGCTCAGCTTGATGGCAAAAGCTCCTGTTGTGGGACTTGGCGCCACGTCACAAAGTCAAAACTAGGAAGCCATCCTGACAAGGGTAGTGGAAGCTCTCACCTCCTTCGGTGAGATCTGGGTCATTTTAATTGATCCCAGCAGACTCCTTCATTTCTGGGCTCCCTCAATAAGCCCACCGAACTCATCACCCGGAGTAGCTCAACTCCTTGCCGAGCAGCTGAGACAATACCTCCAGGGAAGAGACAGTTCCTTGCCTTGCTCTAGGGAAGTTTCCTTAACCTCTTCATTGCTGATCCAGGCTGATGTGCACCTCCATGGGAGCATGGTGTTAGGCTTGTAATGTTACTTTGTTAGATCTCTCTCTCTCTCTCTCTCTCTCTCTCTCTCTCTCTCTCTATATATATATATATATATATATATATAGCAATAATCAATGTTCACTTAGGTAATTCAGGGCCCGGATGATGTTTTCTTTGCATCGCCTATACAACTGAGGATGTTGCCGATTAATTCTTCCCATAATTGGAGTAAGCAAGAGAACTAATGGACAAACTAATTGCTTATTGTATGCTGCAGGGTGTAATGTCAGAGGATGCAATGCACTTCCCAGGCTGACAATGCCATTGCACAGGTCTCTCTCTCCCCTCCCCCGCCAATACTCACTTATTTCCGTGTATATTTATTTATTATAATTATAGCATATATTGCCTTTGTCATGGAACTCATGGTGATGGACTTAATTTTCCCAAGAGATTTCCCTATCCAAATACTGATTAGAAATTGACATGTTGATCTTCAGCTTGGTCGCAGTATCTGGTGCACTCCTACTATACCCTGAGACCCAACCACAGTCCAGTATTGTGAGTAAGGTCCATCCCATTCACACAAGGGAAGGTCTTGTATAATGGTTGGAGATATGTCCAGTTCTCAATTCCTGGACCTCCACAAGACCAGCTTTTGCAGCAGCTGAAGACTCCAACATCAGAGATGGCTTGGGGGAGACAGCTGCAAAATCTGTAGGTGAGCAGAAAGAATAAGATGGGTCAGGACAAAATTGTGCCATAAGCAAACAGGTGTAGCTACACAGGACTAACCAAGTGGCTTCTCCAAGGCAAAGAGAGTTTCACTTTCTGTCTTGAAGTGTTTTCTGGACTGGTTCCTTCATCTTACCATCTACTCTTGGTGGCACAATGAGGAAGAGACTGATTCCTGGTTATCAGGATTCCAGCCATGAGCTTGTGATACCCGAAAGGATAATTGAAGAAATAGATTGCCTTGTATGCCTCATTCCATTCCCAGAAACTCTGGAATTTAGCTGGCCAGAACCCATTCCAGCAACCAGATGTTCACAGTAAGGGTACAGAGCCCCAGCAGTAAAGGTACCAGGGCTTTCTTTGTAGCAGGAACTTCTTTGCATATTAGGCTACACACACAAACACCCTGAAGTAGCCAATCCTCCAAGAGCATGCAGAGCTCTTCTTACAGGGCCTACTGTAAGCTCCAGGAGGATTGGCTACATCAGGTGGGGTATAGCCTAATATGTAAAGGAGTTCCTGCTACAAAAGAAGCCCTGATAAGGTATAAAAGTATATAGTGGCTCTGAACACTGAAGTCTTATTTAGCCATCATGATAGTGATGGACAAATCCTCCCTGCATTTGTCAAACCCTCTTTTGAAGCCATCAAAGCTCCCAGCAATCATTAGAACCTATGGCACTCAAGATAAGTTTTCCATTGTGAGTATTCAATTTCTTTTGAGATTGATGGGGCGGGGACTAATTAGGGCTTTTGTTTTGCTTTGTTTTTGGTAACTCTATTGGGGAATTTCTTCCAGAGGCAGTTACTTTCTCCAGGCGATTGCAATCATTTACATTTTCCCCTAACCCACTCTTGATTTCTCTTTGAGGTTTATATTACCTGTGCCTTCTCTCTATTTTTGAATTTCCTATGGAGCAGAAGAGCAGCTTTAACATGGCACATTGCTAAACAATTGCATTCACTTTCAGAAAAGTTCTTTTCATTTTCTCTTGAAAGGAGTCTTAAGCTAAATACCAAAAATTCCTTCACTGCCTTGTATGGCTGAGTGCACTAAAATATATAAAAAAAACCCCTTGATTTAAGCGTTTTTGTATTCAAAGATCATAGGCAAGTATTCATTTGAAGGTTCAGTGGCATTTTGAAATGAGAACATCATATATAAAGATGTCAGCGATGGAGCCTCCCATGGTGAGGCTGAAAGGAAAAGAAGAACGGAATGAATAGGAGGGTTTCTAGGTTCCGAGGAATTTTAACATCTCATTACGTAGATTACTCTACATGTAATTTTCCAATATTTCATATTATAAACGTTTGAATGGTATTGGTTAAAATGACTTAATGCCTGTCATCAACTTAGTTTTATTCATTATCTGACTGATTTTTTTTAAAAAAATGTTTAAAATGGCTGGTTTCAGTAAGTAAGCAATTTTCTGTTGATGCAAATTTTTCTACATTTCCAAAGCTTGAAACAGGAGAAAACATGGTGGATGGGGGAAGGGAGAAACCAGGGGGTAGTCAACTCTAAATACCCCTTGAGCAATGTACATTCTAATATATGTCACTAGCAGAGGTTTATGCAGAATTGCATTGTGCTCCAAAAAGTGCAGAGTCGTCCCACAGTCCTTTAAGTTCTCTCCCAGTGTTTCAGCCTTGCCATTGATAGTATTATCATGAGAAACAGGGCTTTTGATTGGTTCCCAATTCCACTCGTTAGTCAAATGAGCTGTGTGATAAATGTGCAGCTGTCGTAAGTGGTAGGTTTCACTGAGCATTGCTAGATGGGGCTCCATATTTGGTCTGGTATCCGTCTTGCAGCGTATCGATCCGAGGAAACCAAGGTCAGTTATGAGCTCACCAGTCCAACCTGTGTCATGAAATTTGTGTGTCCATCCTTCAACTTTTGCTTCCATAGCACTGCTGTAGACCGGCTATAAAAACAGATGAGATGTCAGAAAGAAATGATGCCTTGGGTGTCTGAAGTTTTTAACAATTTCCTCATTGCAAGAAGTGATTCATATTGGGTGACTGTCTTCAAAAGTCTGGAGTTATGATACCTGCTGCCCTTGAGACCCACCACAGAGTGTCTTCTGCATCGGCTAGCGCAGATCTAAATTAAGCAATACAAGTTATCAGCAACTCCCTCAGCACACACTGCCAAGTTAGGATTTTTTTTTTTTGCAGTTTTAGTGTAACAGTTCACAGCAAAGCCTCTCAGATGAGAAGCCCAAAGGAACATATGGTGGTTTCCCAGCTATTATAAATTCAGAGTCTGTGGCTGCTTTTATGCGGGTGTTTTTGCTCCATCCTGACTTTCCAACTGGATCGTGTGACATTGTACTCCAATCATTCTCCTTCGATCTACTGCCAAGGTTTCTCCTGATCTCTTTTTTTGAGATAGTTACTACCTTGCTGGATTGGGGGAATGCTGTAGGCCAGGGGTGGCCAACAGTAGCTCTCCAGATGTTTTTTGCCTACAACTCCCATCAGCCCCAGCCAGCATGGCCAATGGCTGGGGCTGATGGGAGTTGTAGGCAAAAACATCTGGAGAGCTACCGTTGACCACCCCTGCTGTAGACATCGTTTATCTTGATTTCAGTAAGGCTTTTGATAAGGTTCCACATACTATCCTTGTTAGGAAGGAAAGGTCCCCTGTGCAAGCACCAGTTGTTTCCGACTCTGGGGTGACATTGCTTTCACAACGTTTTCACGGCAGGCTTTTTACGGGGTGGTTTGCCATTGCTTCCTCAGTCATCTACACTTTTCCCCCAGCAAGCTGGGTACTCATTTTACTGACCTCGGAAGGATGGAAGGCTGAGTCAACCTCGAGCCGGCTACTTGAAAACCACCGCCGGGGATCGAACTCAGGTCGTGAGCAGAGCTTAGGACTGCAGTACTGCAGCCTTAACACTTAACTATCCTGTTAACAAGTTGGTAAAATGTGGTTTGGATCCTGTTACATTTAGGTGGATCTGTAACTGGTTGACAATGAACCCAAAGAGTGTTTGTGAATGGTTCTTCGTCCTCTCGGAGAGGAGTGACAAGTGGAGTGCCTCAAGGATCTGTCCTGGGACCTGTTTTATTCAATATCTTTATAAATGATTTGGATGAAGGAATAGAGGGAATGCTTATTAAATTTGCCAATGATACTAAATTGGTGGATGATCTCCAGTGACATCTGGATCAAGGTGGTTCAGCAGTACTGATGCTGTTGGACTTGTTGGCTGTGTTCGACACAGTCAACCATCAGCTGCTGATTCATCGCCTCACTGATGCAGGGATTCATCGCCTCACTGATGCATTGGCCTTGCAATGGCTCTCCTCCTTTCTCCGCAGTCGGGGACAAAGGGTGGTGATTGGGGGACAGTAGTCCCAGAGACACCCGCTTACTGCAGTGTGCATCAAGGGGTTGGTGCTCTCCCCGATGGTGTTTAACATCTTTATGCGCCCCCTTGACCAGATTGTCCAGAGATGTGGGTGGTTGCCATCAGTATGCTGATGACACCCAGCTCTATCTACTGATGGATGGCTGGTCCGCCTCTGCCCCAGAAAATCTAGACCTGGTGTTGCAAGCCGTGGCAGGGTGGCTTAGGCTGAGTCATCTAAAGCTGAATCCGATGAAGACAGAGGTCCTTTGCCTGAGTCGCAGCAGCCCAGGAAGGGAAGTCCCCCAGCAGCTTTTGATGGGGTGCCACTGATTATGGTGCCAGAGTCAGAAACCTGGGGGTGCTGCTGGAGCCTACATTGGCAATGGAGGCCCAGATAGCAGCTACTGCCAAATCCGCCTTCTTTCATCTTAGGTGGGCAAGACGGTTCCCTTCATCGAGTGTAGTGACCTGGCAACTGTGATCCATGCGGACGGTCACCTCAAGATTGGACTACTGCAATGCCCTCTACATGGGGCTGCCCTTATCTCAAATCCGGAAACTGCAGTTGGTGCAAAATGTGGCGGCCAGGCTGTTATTGGGGGTCTCTATACAGGAGCACATACAGCCAGGGCTGCAGGAACTGCACTGACTGCCAATAGTATACCAGATTCGCTACAAGGTGCTGGTTATTACCTTTAAAGCCCTATATGGCCAAGGACCTGTCTACCTTAGGGACTGTCACTCCCCACGTGTTCCCAGAGGGTACTTAGATCTGGGTCACAGAATTTATTGTCGATCTCCGGGCTGAGGGGAGGCGAGACTGAAGTCTACTAGAGAGAGAGCCTTCTCAATTGTAGCCCCCTACTTGTGGAACAACTTCCAGAAGAAGGAAGGGCCTTGCTCAGTTCTGCAAGACCTGTAAAACAGCACTATTTCAACTTGCCTTCAGCTGAATGATAGTATCAAGAAGACGCTCAACATCGCTGAATATATTGAAATAACTGATACTAGCACCAAAATTATTTCAAAATTGTTTTTAAACTATTTATTTGATATTATTAACTTACTTTAATTGTTAATCTCTAATGTTTATCTATTGTCTATTGTTTTAATTTGGTTGTTGTGAGCTGCCCTGAGCTTGCTTTGGTGGGGAGGGTGGGATATAAATTCAATAAATAAATAAATAAATAATAATAAACTGGGAGGGGTTACAAATACAGTAGAAGACAGAAACAGGATGACCTTGACAGGCTGAAAAACTGGGCTAAAACCAATAAAATGAATTTTAACAGGGATAAATGGAAAATTCTGCATTTAGGTAGGAAAAATTCAATGCATGGTTATAGGATGCAGGAGACTTGTCTTAGCAGTAGTATGTGCGAAAAGGATCTAGGGGTCTTAGTGGATCATATGCTGAACATGACTCAACAGTGTGATGTGGTGGCTAAAAAGGCAAATGCAATTTTGGACTGAATCAACAGAAGTATAGTGTCCAGATCACGTGATGTGATGGTATCGCTTTACTCTGCTCTGGTAAGACCTCACTTGGAGTATTGTGTTCAGTTTTGGGCACCACATTTTAAGAAGGATATAGACAAGCTGGAATGGGTCCAGAGAAAGGTGACAAAGATGGTAAGGGGGTCTGGAAACCAAATCCTGTGAAGAAAGGTTGAAGGAGCTGGGAATGTTTAGCTTGGAGAGGAGGGGGCTGAGAGGTGATATGATCACCATCTTCAAGTACTTGAAGGGTTGTCCTATTGAGGATGGTGTGGAATTGTTTTCTGTGGCCCCAGAAGGATGGTGTGGAATTGTTCTCTGTGGCCCCAGAAGGACCAAAACCAATGGGTTGAAATTAAATCAAGAGTTTCTGAGCGATTACTCAGAGGAACAGGCTTCCTCGGGAGGTGGTGGGCTCTCCTTCCTTGGAGGTTTTTAATCAGAGGCTAGTTTGCCATCTGACAGCAATGAAGATCCTGTGAATTTAGGGGGAGGTATTTGTGAGTTTCCTACATTGTGCAGGGGGTTGGACTAGATGATCCTGGAGGTCCCTTCCAACTCTATGATTCTATTCTATGATTCTATGGTTTGGTCCAGGTTTCCCATACCTGTTTAGCTGTGATAATTCTGGAAATCTCAGAGTCAAAGCAGGTTTGGCCCCTGTGTAGAGCCAGTTTGATGTAGTGGTTAAGTGCTTGGACGCTTATCTAGGAGAACTGGGTTTGATTCCCCACTCCTCCACTTGCAGCTGCTGGAATAGCCTTGGGACAGCCATAGCTCTCACAGAGTTGTCCTTGAAAGGGCAGTGTCTATGAGAGCTCTCTCAGCTCCATCCACCTCACAAGGTGTCTGTTGTGTGTAGGGGGGAGAAGGTAAAGGAGATTGTGAGCTGCTCTGAGACTCTGAGATTCAGAATGGAGGATGGGATATAAATCCAATATCTTCTCCTTCTTCTCTTCTTCCTCCTCCTAACTGTCTGTGCCTGTAGCCCTCACTACCTCTTCTAGCAGCAAATTCTCCATTTTAATCACTCATTCTGTAAAGAAACATTTCCTTTTGTTCACTTTTGCTGTTCCTCAGGTCATTGCATGTCCACTGTGTCAGGTACTAGGCACTATATGGCCACTGGTGATATCCTATATAGATGCCCGCACTGGTGATAGCCTATATAGATGCCTTCCTATATAGATGCCTGCACCTATCCCATTCCTACCCACCCACTCTGGGCTCGTGAGCTTTTCACAAGGCACAAACGATTTAGCCATTCATGTCCAGGTTCTGGAAAAGCTCAAAACCTGGCAATATATATATATATATATTAAAAAAGCATTTAAATTTATTTAGCATCCTTTAGACTGTAAAAGAAAAAGGGAAAAGGTGGAGGGGGAGTAACGAGAAGAAGAAATGAAGCAATATAAGAATAACCAGCCAAGCAACAACTCTGCCTTCTCAGAAGCTCCAAATAAAAATTTCACTCAACCCCAACAGACCAGATGTCTCCAATTAAACTCAGAGGCAATTCAGAGTTTTTGCTGCTGTTTCCTTTTTTATGTAGTTTTCCGTTGAAGTCATATCCATACATCTTACACAAACCAGACGAGTAGTATGGAGTTCAACGTTTGCATGTTTTTTTTGGGGGGGGGGGGGGGGCTTAATTTCACAGCAGCAACAGGACACTTTGTCAGACAATAACACATGTCCTACAATATATAATGCAGAATTGAACCTCCATAAATCTATATGTATCTGGTTGGGGGATGGTTTGGGGGAGGGGGGTTGAAAGAACTAATTTTAATGGTACACTCAATTCACCTCCTTTTTTGTAGCAAACAGGTCACCTGAGCAGGATATACACACATGTTCATCTAGCCACAGAATGCTGTTTATATCAGGGGAGCCACAAATGATCCCCAGTCTTTTTCCTATGCATCAAGGTGACGAAAGCACACATAAAGGTAGATCCAGGTGGGCAGCCATGTTAGTCTGTAGCAGTAGAACAAAGTTAGAGTCCTGTGGCACCTTGAAGACCAACAAAGTTAGAGTCCTGTGGCACCTTGAAGACCAACAAAGGTTTACCGTGAATAAAGCTTTGTTGATCTTAAAGGCATCCCTGGACTCTTAAGTTTCTTCTAAGGCATCCATAATAAGCTCACTGAGTGACCTTGGGCCAGCCTCACTCTCTCAGCCTAACTTCCCTCACAGGGTCATTGTGGGGATAAAATGGAGAAGGAGGAGCAGGAGAAGAAGATATTGGATTTATATCCCACCCTATACTCTGAATCTCAGAGCGGTCACAATCTCCTTTATCTTCCTCCCCCACAACAGACACCCTGTGAGGTAGGTGGGGCTGAGGGAGCTCTTACATCAGCTGACCTTTCAAGGACAACTCCAACAAGAGCTTTGGCTGACCCAAGGCCATTCCAGCCGCTGCAAGTGGAGGAGTGGGGAATCAAACTTGATTCTCCCAGGTAAGAATCCATGCACTTAACCACTACACCAAACTGGCTCTCTGATGACACTTCACCAGCTCATCCATGGCAAAAAGAAGAAGAAAAAAAGCAGGCTGCACCCCAGAGACCCAGAGTATGATGTGACAACCCCCCACTCTCCGGGGTCCCCAGTGTGGAGAAGGATTGGATACAAATGGAATAAATAAACAAACAATAGGCTGATTTAGGGCTTTTTCCCTGGAGGAATGAGGCAGAATGGAGTTCTGAAACCTCTTTGTGGAAACAAAATTCTCAAAAAAAAATGAGGGGGACCTGTGTGTTTCTCCTTTATTTTCCTCTTGAGAGTTCCAGGGGAAAAAGGCCCTGGGCTGATGTTAGGGTTGCCAAGTCCAATTAGAGAAAAATCTGGGGACTTTGGGGGCGGAGCCAGGAGACTTTGGGGGTGGAGCCAAGAACAAGGATGTGACAAGCATAATTGAACTCCGAGGGAGTTCTGGCCATCACATTTAAAGGGACAGCACACCTTTTAAAATGCCTTTCTTCCATAGGAAATAATGAAGGATAGGGGCACCATCTTTTGGGGCTCATAGAATTGGACCCTCTGGTCCAATCATTTTGAAACTTGGGGGGTATTTTGGGGAGAGACACTAGATGCTATACTAAAAATTTGGTGTCTCTACCTCAAAAAATAGACCCCCCCCCAGAGCCCCCAATACCCACGGATGAATTCCCTATTATTCCCTATGGGAAACATTCTCCATAGGGAATAATAGAGTGCCCAGTAGACATTTCCCTCCCCCCCATGCTTTCTAAAGGGGGGAGGACCTCCAAACCAGGGAATCCCCTGCCCCCGCCCTCTCACACACAAATACTTACCAGATCTTCTTCCGGAGAACTCTTGCTGTGAAAACGAAAGCAAAAGAAAGGGAGGAGCCGTTCTCCCAAGCCCTTCCTGCTTCCTGCCCAGCCTTAAAGGGGCATACATTTTACAAATGGCTCAGGAGCTCTATAATAACATGAAGCCTACAGGTATGTTCTCCCCCCCCCCCCTCCACCCCCCGCTT
Organism: Heteronotia binoei; assembly: GCF_032191835.1. Classification (NCBI taxonomy): domain Eukaryota; kingdom Metazoa; phylum Chordata; class Lepidosauria; order Squamata; family Gekkonidae; genus Heteronotia; species Heteronotia binoei. Next base: position 48,454,067 of record NC_083236.1, read on the forward strand.
CCCAATTTTTGAAGAGCGGGAGATGAGGCTGCGAACCCAGGGGTCTCCCGCCAGAGCGGGAGGTTTGGGAAGCCTAGCTGATGTCAGGCCCATAGCTGGGGTGGGGGTTGGGGAGCACTGCCCCTGACTTCCAGGTGCAGCCTTCTGGGGTGCAGCTTTCTTTCTTTCTTTCTTTCTTTCTTTCTTTCTTTCTTTCTTTCTTTCTTTCTTTCTTTCTTTCTTTCTTTCTTTCTTTCTTTCTTTCTTTCTTTCTTTCTTTCTTTCTTTCTTTCTTTCTTTCTTTCTCCATGGCTGAGCTGGTGAAGTGTCATCAGTGGCAGCGGGAGCCAGGAAAGATGAGCAGGGCACAGTGCGCTGCAGCATCAAAAGCAGCAGGCGGGGAGAAGAGAGGCCGAGAAGCAGGAGGCAGAGCAAGCCACATGGAATGGACCTGGGAAGGGGGGATGGATGGAGCTGCTGGCTGAAAAGTGCCAGGGTGGGGGAGAGGAAGGTGGGAGGAAACCCCGCTGCTTGTATGCAAGGTGCAGTCCCTTCTTGACTCCAAAGTTTTAGGGTTGGCTGCCTCTGCTTGGCCACTTTCAGAGCCTCCAGCTTTTGCTGTTGCCTCTACCCCAGAAAGCTTCTCAGAAGCTGCAACCCCACAGTGAATGGGAAAGGGTGCCCCCCTGACTTTTTAAAAACTCCCCTGGCTTTTAAAATCCTGGCTACACCCCTGGCTGATGTGTGAATTGACCCTCAGAACTGCCCTGTTCCAGGATGGTTTTCAGGGGCAGAGAAATTTTAGTATCTCGATCAGCCCTCTCTATGTCAGGGCTAATTCAGTGTTGCTTGTTCCATTCCAAACTCACAAATGGCATGATCTCATTATGGAAGAAGAAGAAGACTGCAGATGTATACCCCACCCTTCTCTCTGAATCAGACTCAGAGCAGCTTCCAATCTCCTATATCTTCTCCCCACAACAACAGACACCCTGTGAGGTGGGTGGGGCTGAGAGAACTCTTGCAGAAGTTGTCCTTTCAAGGACAGCACCTGCCATAGCTATGGCTAACTCAAGGCCATTCCAGCAGCTGCACATGAAGAAGTGGGGAATCAAACCCGGTTCTCCCAGATAAGAGTCTGCACACTTAACCACTACACCAAACTGACTCTCACACCAAACTAGCTCTCGAGACTGCATCAAGATTCTTATTTTGTGTGGTGTTTTACTGAGGCTCATATGGGGTCTCGTCCAGTGATAAAACTGCTACCCCAAGGGAAACTTGTTACACCTGAGTGTGCAATCACCTCAAAACTGATGTTTTGTCAATGTGCTGATGCAAATCAGGAACATTAAGAAAGGGGGGGAGATACTGATATGCTACAAGCAGTATCCAACCACACATGCACAGTTTGGAATAAAAATGTGAATCTTCCAAAGAATTTTAAATATATTGGTCCCCCTTTAGAAACAAGAGCAGATGGGGAGGGGGGATTTGCAAAATCCAGGAAGAAAAGTGGATAGTGGGATGCTGAGCAGTATCCCTGTCAATAAGGTTTTAGAGCAGGGGTGTGTCGAATATGCGGCCTGGGACCAAAATCAGGCCCCTGGAGGGCTCCTATCAGGCCCCTGAGTAACTGGCTGTCATCTGCTCCCTTCTCCCTCTCTCTTGCTTCCTTCTGCATCACAGCTTGCTCTGCCAGGCTTGCTCAATCGCACAGGAGCTATAGAACAAAACCTCTACCTTCTACATTGACTGAGGCTCCTCCTTGGGAAGGAAGGGGGGAGAGAGAGCTTGCTTTGCCAGGCTCTCTCAATTGCACAGCAGAGCTACTGAGTCAAGCCTCTCTTCCTTCTATTGGCTGAGAATCCTCCCCTTCTGATCCCCTGGGGAGGGAGGGAAAGAGCCAAAGCTTCCTTTGCCCAGTTCCCTGGATCCCATGGGAGAAATACAAAGAAAGTACCTTTAAGACCAACGAGTGCTAATGTTTTATTTTTAAGCATTTTTTTTAAAAAAAACTTTAATTGTGTTTGTCTATGTCTTTTATAAAGTTTGTATCTCTACTACCTAATCTTAAATAGGAACACACATGGCCCAGCCTGACATGACCCAGCCTGACAAAGTCTCATTTATGTCAGATCCAGCTCTCGTAACAAAAGAGTTTGACACCCCTGTTTTAGAGGCACCATTTTGTCAGCACAGCAGTAGTTATGTAATTTTAGATGGTTGAAAAAACATTGCTTGATATCTGCAAAGGTAGATAGTGGGTGGCGTCCTGTGATCCATCAACAGAAGGCTTTGCGGTTGCCCTGTTCTTCCTTGATTTCTGTTACCCCCAGCCATTACTTCTGATCCTGGGAAAGTTTATTCCCAGGGTCATGAGACCTCAATGGAGAAGAAGCCACAGGGGTAAGAGGGCTGCGATGATGAGGGGGAAGAGGGCAAAATGCATGTGTTCGTGTGCTTCTTGGGTGGTAAGTGGGGCTTGAATGATGGATGTGGCAGAGGGGAGCCTTTCCACCACTTTCTCCCTCTCCACTGTAGCCTCCCAACCAATGTGGCTAGTGCTCTATGCATGTCCCACAACCCTGGGGATATTTTTCCCCCTAAGATCAGAAATGGATGCAGGAGGAAGAAGAACTTTGGGAAGATGAGGGATCCTTGCATGGCTCTTGCAGTTTGGTGTAGTGGTTAAGAGCGGTGAACTCTAATCTGGAGAATGGGGTTTGATTCCACTTCTCCACATGCATCCAGCCGGGGACCTTGCATCAGTCACGCCTCTCAGAGCTTTCTAAGTCCCATCTACCTCACAGTGTGTCTGTTGTGGAGAGAGGAAGAAAAGGTGATTGTATGCTGCTCTGAGACTCCAAGTGATTGGTGGGGTATAAGTCCAACTTATTGGACCATTGTCATTTATCTGATTGTTTTAATATTGTTTTCGTTTACTGTCTATTTTATGCTGCTTAGCCGCCTAGAGTCTGTACAGAATGGGAGGGATAGATAGATAGATAGATAGATGGATAGATGGATAGATGGATAGATGATAGATAGATAGATGATAGATAGATAGATAGATAGATAGATAGATAGATAGATAGATAGATAGATAGATAACTTCTTCTTCCACTGTATTCAGCACAAAATTTGGGGTCTGAATGGGCCCCAGTCACCTGACATACATTACTAAGATGGATGTCCAAGTAACTCAACATCGTGGCTACGAAAATGAGCTGTGATCTGAAAGCTCACCAATTCAAACCACATCTCACCCACAAACTCACTGGCCGTTTTCGCACTTAGCGTTTGCTCCCCTTATTCCGCGGCGCAATTATGTCCGGATCATTTTTCTCGTTTTCCCACTAGTGACTCTTTGCGGAGTCGCCTTCCCTGAAGCCCCGGCTCAAATCGTTTTCCCACTGGCATCGGCTTGAGTTCGATGCCCTGTCAATCTTTTTTTTTTTAAGCGCAAGTCTGGTTGCGTAATGACGTACTAACGTACTAACGTAACATCGAGCTGTTCCCTCCCCTTCTTTTCTTGGACAAACCGCATCACGTGTGCTGCTGCTGCTTATGGATTGGCTGCAGCTGTAGAATCCTCCACAGCCCTTTATGTATTAACGGAAGCATTCACAGTGGAGAATCCTAGCACTAGATTCCCCCCCCCCCAAAATTCTGAAGCACTAGATCCCCCCCCCCAAATTTTCTCCGCTCTCTTTACCCTCCCCGGCTGGCGCTTGCAACGGGGACCTGACTGATTCCTGCTGCCAGAGCTCCCCCCCCCCCCCCGCTCCATTCTCTCCTTCCCCTTCTGTGGCGCGTGTGAAGAGCTCACTCGCGTCTACTTTCTAACCGAGCGGAATGTAGCCAGGGAGAAGAATGCAGGACTCCAACTTCCCATTTTATACATGGCGATTTTGTGCAGGTCCAGAAATCCTGGTGGCACAGCTGAGGGAGGCATTCCCTTTTTAAAACACACACACATGAACGCTTTGGCCCGCACCGGCACTAGATTCCCCCCCCCCCAACAATGGTCGTTTTCGCATTATCGAGATAACGCAACAGCGAAATAACGCAACTAAAGTCAATAATAATTAAAAAAAATTCTAACGAAACCAATTGAAGTGGCAATTGAGGCTATTCCAGGAGGGTTTTTTTTTTCTATTTGTTAATTTCGAAATATCGCTATTACGCAAAACTGTGAAGTTTTTTTAAAAAAAATGGCCGTGCCGGCACTTTGGGGAAGCGCCGCGAAAGGCTGATGATTGGCCAAGCGGGTGGATGGGGTGGGAGGACGGAAAGGGAGAGGGTGACGCCCACAAAGCAGTCGATCCGGCGTGGATGGATTTCGCACAGCAAACTCCGCTGAGCGGATCCGGAGTGGATCCGGAGGTTTTCGGAAACTCCGGCAGCATGCTGAAAAACATACTCCGGCGTAAAATCCCTGAAGCGCCGGAGCAAAGCGCAGCGCCGGAGCAACATGTGCGAAATCCAAGAGAAGATCCGGAGGTAAATGGGGCGCTACGCCGGAGCAAACGCTAGTGCGAAAATGGCCACTGAATGACATTGAGCAGCCCACCCTGACAATACCTGGATAACAATACTGGCCTGTCTTGCAGGGCTGTTATATAGTGATACTGTTGTTGAAGTCTTAACTTTGAAAGTGCTGTGCAATGACTCAGTATTATTAGATGCTACACGCTTGATATTTTTTTAAAAAATGGTTGATACGTAATTGATATCATGCGATGGATAAAATAAGTCATGCCGCAAGACTTCTGCAAAGTATTTCATTTATAAGACATTGAAAAATGAATCAATGCAAAATCGTAAATCATCCATATTTAGACCAATAGAAATTTGCATTGACTTAATACACTTCTTTAAAAACAAAAAACTCTCTGGTTTTCATTTGGAGCTGCAAATCAAAATTTTGGTCCAGGGAAGAAAGTAACATCTTGGTGACACAGATAATGAAAACTGAAGTAAAGCAAAATTACAAATATGACACCAAGATGGAACCATAGAGGGATGGATCCTACAGACTGCCACATCAAGGAGTTTGCAGGGCTGCATCTTCCCTGCTTTCTCTTTGCCCAGCGACTCCCTTGTGATGCCCCCTCCCCAGAAGCTGAGATCTGGGGGAGCCTTGTGGACAAAATATCATGCACTATGGGGATGAGGAGGTGAAATCAAGAAAGATTGCCCTTTCCTTTCTTCCATAAAGCTCTTCATTTGTACAAGTATGGGGAGGGCTTTTGTTGTAGCAGGAACTCTTTTGCATATAAGGCCACACCTCTCTGATGTAGTTAATCCTCCAAGAGCTTCCAGGGCTCTTAGTACAGGGCCTACTGTAAGCTCTTGGAGAACTGGCTACATCAGGGGTGTGTGGCCTAATATGCAAAGGTGTTCCTGCTACAAAAAAAGCCCCGAGTATGGGCATAATTTCATCCCATTTACCACTTCCACTGTGTTTCCCCATGCCCTGGTGTGATTCCTCAAGAATCTCCTAACATTCCTTCTTAGCTTTGGGGACATCAGAGGAAGATGCTAATGAAGGAGAATATGGAGAAGGTCCTTGTGCTGTTGGTTCAGGACAGGGGTCCTCAGCCTCAGAGCCAGCTTGGTGTAGTGGTTAAGAACTGTGGACTCTTATCTGGAGAAATGGATTTGGTTCTCCACTCCTCCACATGAAGCCAGCTGGGTGACCTTGGGTAAGTCATAGTTCTCTCAGAGCTCTCTCATCCCCACTTACGTCAGAGGGCGTCTGTTGTGGGCAGAAGAAGGGAAGGCGATTGTAAGCTGCTCCAAGACTCAGGTAGTGAAGGGCAGGGTATAAAACCAACTCCTCCTCTTCTTCTTTTTCTTCTTCCTCCTCCTCCTGTGAGTACCTTTAGAATTATGTCACAGAATGGGGGTTACTGCAGGAGGTGGAGCCAACTACCAAAAGGCTGCTACAAGAGACAGAGGCAGCCACAAAATGTCTGTGAGTGAGGTCATGTTCACTCTAATAGTAATTCTTCAACATTTCAGGCAGAGACTCTGTTTTACGAACATATTGTTTAAAAATGTTTTCTTGCATACACGCAACAGAAGGTAAGTTGTGTGAATATTGAAGATTGTTATGCTGTGATGGCAGCTGCTGCTGAAGTGACTTTTAAAAAAATTGGCATAGCCAGACTGATCTCCAGTGGCCAGTCAAAAACTCTGCTGGGCAAAAGCCCCACTGAACCCCTCCAACTTTTTTTAACAAAGAACCTTAGCAGGCATCAGGAAGAAATGTATTGGCAGATACCATGGTGCTTGGGTTACCAGGTCCCTCATCGATCTGGTGGTGGTGGGGGATTTAGGGCGTGTTCTGGGGGTGGTTGGCGGCACAATGTACCGCCATCACCCAGAAGTGACATCATGGTGCCAATGATGCCAGTGATGAAACTCTATGGTAAATTTGCCCTCAAACCATAGAGTTTCCCCCCCCAAAAAAAGAACATCCTTGCATGATGTCCATTACATGATGATGTTACTTTACATTGGTGACGCTGCATGGCAACGTCCCTGTTTAGGGGCAGGGTTTCCCCTATTGGCCAGCTGGACCATGGTGGGGAGAAGCCCCTGAAATCAGGGGATCCCCCACTTGGATCTGGGGACTGGCAACCCTACATGATGCTCATGAGGGGGACCTCTGGTTCAGAGCATCCAACCTACAAGCTTTAGATCCTGATTTTGTTCATTGGGGTTTCAAAGTAGTGGGAGGGCCAGAATGGAAAGAAATTAACATGGGATCTCAAAGGGGCTGGCTTATATTTCTTGAACAGGAAGCCCCCCCCTCTGCACATCTCAAAGGAAAATTGCCTTTTTGATTCTAACAACTTGTTGAAGTGCTGTGGTGTTGGGGGGGTCTGCTGTTCAAAGTGGGGGAGGTTTTTTTAAAAAAAACCCAAGCCCTCAGGCATCCCTGAAATAGCTCTTTAGATACTGGCCAATATATTTAATCTGCATCTCGTGTCAATGACTAATTAGCAATTTACAGATAATTCCCAAAATTATTAAAGAAAAAAAATGGTGCGTAATTATCTGCACATAAATTTTGCCGTCCACTTTGAGACGTGTTTTTTTAAGCTGCCGGGGCTCTCGTATCTCCAGTCTTTACTCTTTCCCCAGTAATAAATTCAACTTCATCGCTGTTTGTTTTTAATTACTCCTGTCTCGGTTTCCTTTGCTGTTTGTGGAGGCGCAGGGAGCTCCCGCTACATAATTGAGGGGAACCCTCCGCGTGGCTTTGGAACGGTACCGTTTATTTTTGAAAAGATTAAGCCCATTAACTGTTTGAACTTTGCCAGTTCAGATTTAGTCTTCCTGCCAAAACCAGCTTAAATATTTTGAAATTCAGCCCTTCATGAGACCACCTACAAGTTTAAAAGAGACATCTTTTTAAAAATAACAAGATCTTCCCAATAACTTCTTTTTTATATATATAGTGACAAAAATAACTTCAGTTGAGACTGGTTTCAAATGACAGTCCTTCTTCTCACAAGAATGCCCCAGTTTGTGTTTCTTTAGGCACAGGTTCTCTGAGGGAGACGTCATGGATGGTATGTTAGAAGCATCTTGAGGGAACCTTCCTAAAACAATGTTTGACAGTCAAGGAGCTTAAAGAAGTGACGACTAAAGACCTTTGGCCTTGGCCCTAAGATATCAGAAGGAGGAAGTTTAGGTCCAAACCTGCTTTCTCCACTTCCTTCTTCATAACTGCTCTTGGAACTTAGATTTGAATAGGATTATTGCCAGTTCTATAATTGAAAATTCCTGGATATTTGGGAGTGGAGATAAGGTTGCCAGCCACCAGGTGCGGCCTGGAGATCTGCTTTTGCAACTGATCTTCAGCTGGCAGAGGTCTGCTCCTCTGGAGAAAAGACCAATGCAAAACAGGGTCTCAGCATCAAATGACACTGATAAACACAATCGCATTGGAGCTTTTAGCATACAGGACTAGAAAGAAGAAACAGATAGCAAGACAAAGTGTAGATCCATGTAAAATTTATTCTTGTGGCTCTGTGTAAGGATTCGAATCATTGTAAAATGCTGAGAAAGTTGTATTGTAATGTAATGTAAAATTTTATTTATATCCCGCCCTCCCCCGCCAGAGCAGGCTCAGGGCGGCTCACAACATTCAAAATGAACAATACAATAATAAAACATTAAGAACACATTAAAACCAATCAGTGATTAAAACATTCCTAGACTAACAGTGGCGGTAAGCATTATTAATTTAGCAGTAAACATTGGTACCATCATTAGTGAACGCCTGTTTGAAGAGGGCGGTCTTGCAGGCCCTGCGGAACTGATCTAAGTTCCGCAGGGCCCGCACCTCCTCTGGGAGCTGGTTCCAGAGTTGTGGGGCTGCGGCGGAAAAGGCCCGAGTGCGGGTGCTTTGCAGTTTTACTTCTTTTGGCCCAGGGATATTCAGTTTGTTTTTACCTACTGACCTCAGTGCTCTCTGGGGCTCATATGGGGAGAGACGGTCCCTCAGGTAGGTCGGTCCTTGGCCATATAGGGCTTTAAAGGTTATGACCAGCACTTTGTACCGGATCTGGTATACAATCGGCAGCCAGTGCAGTCCGCGCAGCCCAGGCCGTATATGCCTCCATCTTGGAAGGCCAAGTAGCAGCCTGGCTGCCGCATTCTTCACTAGCTGTAGCTCCCGGGTCCGGTATAGAGGCAGCCCCATGTAGAGAGCGTTACAGTAGTCTTGAGGTGACCGTCGCATGGATCACCATCGCTAGGTCCTGCCGCTCTAGGAAAGGGGCCAACTGCCTCGCCCGCCTCAGATGAAAGAATGCTGACTTGGCAGTGGCTGTTATCTGGGCCTCCATTGATAATGAAGGCTCCAGTAAAACACCCAGGCTCTTTACCCGTTGCGCCGTCTTCAGTGGTGCCCCGTCAAAGGCCGGGAGAGATATTTCCTTCCCCAGAGTGCCACGACCCACCTGGAGAACCTCTGTCTTCGCTGGATTCAACTTCAGCCCGCTCAGTCTGAGCCACGTTGCAACAGCCTGCAAAGCCCGGTCCAGGTTCCCCGGGGCGGAGGCGGGCCGGCCATCCATTAGTAGATAGAGCTGGGTGTCATCTGCATATTGATGGCAACCCAGCCCAAATCTCCGGGCAATCTGGGCGAGGGGGCGCATATAGATGTTGAATAACATCGGGGAGAGAACTGCTCCCTGGGGCACCCCATAATCTAGTGTGCGCCTCTGGGATCGCTCACCCCCAATCGCCACCCTCTGTCCCCGACCCATGAGGAAGGAGGAAAGCCATTGTAAGGCCAGCCCCTCTACCCCTATGTCGGCGAGGCGGTGAATCAGCAGCTGATGGTCGACTGTATCAAATGCAGCCGACAGGTCTAATAACATCAGTATTGCCGCACCGCCTCGATCCAGTTGCCGCTGGAGGTCATCCACCAAGGCGACCAGGACCGTCTCCGTCCCGTGGCCCGGCCGGAAGCCAGACTGGCACGGGTCTAAGACAGAAGCGTCATCTAGAAATCTCTGTAGCTGCAACGCCACTGCCCTCTCGATAATTTTACCTAAAAATGGTAAATTAGACACCGGTCAGTAGTTTGCCAATTCGGCCGGGTCTGCTGTAGATTTTTTCAAGAGGGGGCGGACCAAGGCCTCTTTCAGAGGCGTTGGAAAATGCCCCTCTAGGAGGGATCTATTTATGATGTCCCTTAAAGGACATCTAAGCTCCCTCTGGCAAGATTTAATCAGCCAAGAGGGGCAAGGGTCCAGATCACATGTTGTTGGGCGAGCAGCAGAGAGAATTCCATCAACTTCTTCCAGGCTGAGCGGGTCGAAGTGATCCAGTGTCAAATCTGAAGACAGGCGCGGAGCCTCAGATTCACTTACTGTATCTAATGTGATAGGCAGGTCCTGGCGGAGCGACGAGATTTTATCTGCAAAATATTTCGCAAATGCCTCACAGCCTATCTCTAATTCTCTAATATTTGGTTTGCCTTGTGGCAATGCTATAAGATCTCCAATTACCCTAAATAATTGTGCTGGGCGCGATTTTGCAGATGCAATCTTGGCTGCAAAGTATTCTTTCTTTGCAGCCTTGACTGCCATCTCATAAGACCTCATAAGCGTTCTATAGGACGTTCTCGTCGCTTCGTCCCGAGTATGCCTCCACCGTCTCTCTAGTCGTCTGAGCCCTTGTTTCAGCTGGCGTAACTCCAAGGTATACCATGGAGCCAGCCTCTTACGAGGGCGCAGAGGGCGCCGAGGTGCAATTTCATCGATGGCCCTGGATAGCTGGCCCTGCCAGACTTCCACCAGGTCATCGAGGGAATTGCCAGTGGGCCAGGGATCCCTCAGGGCTGTTTGGAACCGTTCCGGGTCCATCAAGCCCCGGGGGCGAGCCAAAATAGGCTCTCCGCCCATACAGGGTTGGGGCGATGTCTCCATACGGGCCTTAAGGGCTAGGTGATCCGACCATGGAACCGCTTCAGCCGCGATATCATTCACCAAAATCCCGGATGCAAAGATCAGGTCTAATGTGTGCCCGGCCTGATGCGTGGGAGTTGTGACAAATTGAGAGAGTCCCAGTGTCGCCATGGAAGACACTAGGTCCATCGCCTGAGTGGAGGCCGTGTCATCGGCATGGACATTGAAGTCACCCAGGACCATAAGCCCCGGGAACTCTAATGCCCAGCCCGCCACTGCCTCCAATAGTGATGGTAAGGCGCCGGCTGGTGTGTTGGGCGGACGGTACACCAGCCAGATCGCCAACCCCTCTCCAACATCCCACGTCAGGCCGGCACATTCAATGCCATCGATCTTTGGTGCCGAGAAAGCCCGAAAGGTGTAACCCTCCCGTATGAACAACGCTACCCCTCCCCCCCGCCCGTTATTCCGTGACTGGTGAAAGACCGAGTAACCTGGGGGGGTCATCTGGGAGAGAGCTACTGTCTCTCCATCCCGCACCCAGGTCTCGGTCACACAAGCCAGGTCCGCATCCTGTTGGAGTAAGAACTCCTTAAGGGTCGAGGTCTTGTTATTAATGGACCTGGCGTTGCATAACACCAGTGACGGAGACGAGCATTTCCTCTTAGTCCCACTACCTACCACCGTTGGGATGGGAAGTAGACTAGAAGGTGGCCGAGCACCATTTTGTCTCTGTCTCCTTCTCTTATATATCTGTCTATTCCCACCGTCATATCTTCCCCTCCCCAGGAGCACTGGAATCCCTTGGGCAGACATCCGCACTTACCTGGATAGTTCTCAGTGTAACCTCTCACAGTTGATCTTCCAATTTGTCCCCACCTGTCGTTTAATTTATCCCCCCTCCCTTACCAACCCTTCCTGTTCTTATTCTGTTCTCAGCTGCCAACTCACTAATTATATCTTAGTTTAATTAATTGAATTAGTTTAATTGAATTGAATTAGTTTAATTATTAATTAGTTTAATTATTGAAACTATCTGTTACCAGAAGGCCAAGTCCGTTCATTTGCTGTAGATTTCACTCTTCATCGGTACATGTGGGAGTGACTAACCTATTGAATGAACATTATCAGTTCCTGTGAGGCCACTGGATTGCTTGAAAAAGTTCACTGTGGGAGCAAGAAAGTGTATGCTAAAAGCTCCAACATGGAGAATAAGGCACTGCCACTCTTCACTATTTTCGAGAAGAGGAAGTGAGGATTTCTCATGGGACTGTATTCTATTATTGCATGGATGCGAATAACGGTCAAATAAACATTGTTACTATATGTTATAGATTTAAAAGTGTGTAAAATGTTTATATAATATTTGGGGACTCATTGTTCTCCCATTATTCCAGCAGTTGTGTTTATCAGCCCCCTGGAGAAAGCGGCTGCTTTGAAAAGTTTTGTACCATGCTGAGGCTCCTCCTCTCCCCAAACTGCACCCTTTCCCAGATCCACCCCCAAAATCTCCAGGTATTTTCCAGCACAGACCTGGCAACCCTATGAAGAGAGGGTATGGGAAGTTGAAGGGCCTTGGCAGGGTATAATACCATAGAGTCCACCATTCAAAGCAGCCGCTTTCTCCAGGGGAACTGATCTCTGTAGTCTGGCGGTGAGCTGTAATTCTGAGAGATCTACAGGCCCCCAAGGCTGCCTATCCTAGAGTTTGGAATAGAGTTTGGGCCCCACACTGGTTCCGCCTCTTCCTTCCTCACCTAGTAAACCAAGCTTATACTTCTGGACAGATTCTCACTAGGCCTTGCCCTGATTTTGCTCTCCCTCATTGGTCATCTCCCAGTGTTGTCAGATGGGCAGTGTGCCACTCTTCTGTTGCTGGGCTGATGATGTGGCCAACACAACCTTCCGTTGCCATCTCTAGATCCTGTTTCTGGGTAGCTGCTTCCTTTGTGGTTCATCCATGGTCCACAGCTGAGGGTTTGGCCAGTTGCTGTTTTGCAAGTCTGTGGGGAAAGGTGAGTGGGACCCAGAGAACCTCATACAGAGGATTAGCTCATAGACTAGGGAGCTGGAAAGCCAGGGGGCTCAGTTGGGGGCACAGAAAAGCAAGGAGACAATGAAATATTTAAATTCATTTCTAAACAATGAGGCTTCTTTCCCTGCCTTGCCAGTTTATAATTCCTATTTGTTGACAAGACGCTGGTTACAAGAATTATCAGCAGTTGTCGGGATGAGTCCGTTTTATGTAAATGGACTAGTTATAATTAATTTCTGCTGGTGCTGAACGATTTATGAAGTGCCTTTTGGATACAGGGAGGTTGTTTGTGAATCAGAAAGGGGTGGGGGTGTTTAAAAAAGATCCTGGGTTGATAAATAGCATCCCTCATTCATGAATCCTGCCTGTGGAGTCTTTTATCTTTTTGAATGGAGAAAGCTCAATGATAAAAGGCCCACCAAATAAATAAATAAACGAGCAAGCAAAGGACTGAATGGGCAGTGTCAACTAAAATTGTTCTTCCTCTCTGCCCTGGGACAGTGAAAATATCTGACAAATGACAGTCACTCATTGTAAGCTTGTCAACTGTGAGGTCTTTGCCCTCTCTGCACTGGGACAATGAAAAGAGCTACCATCCCGAGGTCAGGGAGAGGAATATAATGGCCTATTGATTGATCGACTGATTGATTGATTGTATGACAGAGTTACACATAGAAAAGCATATAACAATATAAAATTTGTAACCAAGTCGATTCTACAAGTATGCAGACCGATTGGGCAATCACCCTAGATGCTAATATCCTGGATTCATTTTGTAGCAGGAGCTCCTTTGCATATTAGGCCGTATGCAGCCAATCCTCCAAGAGCTTACAAGGCTCTTCTTACAGGGCCTACTGTAAACTCTTGGTGGATTGGCTACATCAGAGGTGTGTGGCCTAATATGCAAAGGAGCTCTTGCTACAAAATGAGCCCTGCTAATATCTAAATTTTCAATCCATTCAAGCGCATCTGGAGAGAGTTCAAAGAGCTCCATCGCATCACCGTGAACAGCAGGATGCTCGCTATATTATAGTGGGTTTGATGGATTGAAGAGGTGAAGTGGTAGTGAACATCAGCTCTTTATTAGATACAGCGGCGCTTCAAGATTGAGGAACTGGGCCAACTATATGCAACTCAGGGTTGCAGTGCAAGCACGTTATTGGGTCATTCAAACCAGCAGGGGGCTCGTAATTGGTGTAGGGCAGCAGGGATTTGGATCCTGCTGCCCATTGTTCCTGAGTCCCCAAGCTCCATTCTGATGGCTCCAGTGAACCAAGCAGGAACACCCTATACAGTCTTCGCTTTGATCCACATACACAACACTCATATTCCTGTGAGAGATGGAAAATAGTTTGGTAGGCTGCATCACAATCGCATTTAGGTCTTTGTAGTTTGCCCCGTTTAAATAACAGGTCTGCGACTCTGCACAACTGCCAAAGCCTGTTTGTATTTATTAACCATCTTCCATACTTTATATGGCAAGTCATATCCAGTGGGCCTCACGTTGGTGTTTATCAGGTTATGGGTATCAGGAGGAACAGATTGCATCCATTTTTGCAACCATTGATTCCCTAGATCGAGATTTTGTGATTGCAGGAATTGTGCAAATCTTATTGCTGTTGTCAGGATCTTAGTCTGGATAGGACCATGTATTACATTGGTTTGTGTCAAGTCACAACTGGCTTATGGTAACCCCAGCAAGGAGCTTTCAAGGCAAGTGAGGTGGTTTGCCATTGCCTTCTCCTGCAACGTCTTCCTTGGTAGTCTCCCATCCAAGTACCAACCCCACTTAGCTTTCAAGATCTTACAAGATCAGGCTGTACTATGCAATTCATCTCGGTTGCATTGATAACATTATACAAATATAATTACCCATGCTTTTGCATTCATTTGGACAGAATACTGAAAAAATGTGAACAGACTTGTTACCTTGGGAATTACTGGGTAGGACATTGTCTGTGTGATCTGCCATAGAAAGGGAAGAGAGTTGCTTAATGAAAAGATGGCATTTAGCAAGGGGGCCTTGGATATTATTTGGGGGGGCCAAGCCCCTGGTAGACCCTTTGGAATTACACCCCTGCTTCTTTCCTCCTGCTCATCTTTTGGTTAAATGCCCTTCTCAAATATATCTTTCTATGGGCAATAGCATTGTATCTACCCAAAGATATAATGGCTGCTCCTTTTATGGGAAGCCAAGATTTAATCCAGTAAGTCTGCACGAATCAATATTCTTGTGAAATGACACCATGTTCGAGTTATTTTATGTTATGTTGATGGTTAGCTAATTTTGTAATGGAGACATTTCTTCTAGAACCAGACATAGTATAATTTAGTGGTAAAAACGTCAATCATTAAGGGTTGTAGGCTTGCAGCAGGGCAGGAAGAGGGCAGATTTATTGATGGAAATGTATCTATATACTCTTTGTGGCACTTTGACCTGAAATATCCATTTTGGTTATAATTTTGTTTTGTGAAAATGACATCAACCGCAATCACTAATGTAAAAATGACACAGGAATGCTTTGTTCATCTTGACCTGATTTAAAAGTCTTGCAGTTGCATCTACAGTAACAGCTATTCAATGGGAAATAAATTAAAGCCCAGAATTTGAGCAGTCTTTTTGCTGCTGGTAAAGAAACATCACAGTGAATGCAAGGGAAACTGGCAGTTTCTCACATGGCGCAAGGTAAACCCAGGTCTGTCACCAAGACAGCGAGACACGGTGCTCAGATGTGTGAACTTGTATGAAACGCCTATTGATAAACCTTTGTCTCATTCATGGCTTTATGGGTGCAGTCCAAATAGGTTGTTCATACTTAAAAATATGTCATGTGTGAGAGAGCCAGCATTGGTGTAGTGGTTAGAGTGTTGAAGAAGAAGGAGAAGATATTGGATTTATACCCCACCCTTCACTCTGAATCTCAGAGCGGCTTACGATCTCCTTTACCTTCCTCCCCCACAGCAGACACCCTGTGAGCAATACTCCCTCTAAGCTGCGGAGTCTTGTGAGCAAAAATTCTACTTTGTGAGCTACTGACATAAATTAGTTTGCTCTGCATCTGTTTTTCCTGAGCTAAGACAAAAATGTGTGAACCAGAGGTTAAAAAACTGTGAGCTAGCTCACACTAACTCATCTTAGAGGGAACACTGCCCGTGAGGTAGGTAGGGCTGAGAGAGCTTGAAAGGACAGCTCTGCAAGAACTATGGCTGATCCAAGGCCATTCCAGTGGCAGCAAGTGGAGGAGTGGGGAATCAAACCTGGTTCTCCCAGATAAGAGTCCACACACTTACCCACTACACCAGGGATGGCCAATGGTAGCTCTCCAGATATTAGGGTTTGTAGAATCTCTCGGGCAGTTTACAACCTCCTTTCCATTTCCCTCCCCACAACAGACACCCTGTGAGGTAGGTGGAGCTGAGAGAGCTCTCCCATTACTGCTCTTTGGCAGGAGAGCTCTGAGAGAACTTGTGACTGACTCAGGTTTACAACAGCAGGTGAATGTGGAAGAATGGGGAAATCAAACCTGGCTCTTCCAGATTAGAGTCCATGCTTCTAACCACTGCACCAAACTGGCTCACCAAGCTTCTGTGGCAGAGTGGGGATTGAAACCTGGGTCTCCTAGGTCAGTTTGGTGTAGTGCAGGGGTGGCCAACAGTAGCTCTCCAGATATTTTTTGCCTACAACTCCCATCAGCCCCAGCCGGAGCTGATGGGAGTTGTAGGCAAAAAAAACAACCCTAGTTTCAGAAGAGATGATGTACACATTTTCCCAAATAGCTAATATAGCCAATGGTTGAATACATGGTGCAAAACATGAAACCATGCCTCTGCTTTTTGTGTTCATTATGGCTCATTTGTAATCATGCAAACATAGGGTTGCCAAGTCCAATTCAAGAAATATCTGGGGACTTTAGGGGTGGAGCCAGGAGACTTTGGGGGTAGAGCCAGGAACAAGGGTGTGACAAGCATAATTGAACTCCAAGGGAGTTCTGGCCATCACATTTAAAGGGACAGCACACCTTTTTAAATGTCTTCCTTCCATAGGAAATAATGAAGGATAGGGGCACCTTCTTTTGGGGCTCATAGAATTGGACCCCCTGGTCTAATTGTTTTGAAACTTGGGGGGTACTTTGGGGAGAGACACTAGATACTATATTGAAAATTTGGTGCCTCTACCGCAAACAACAGCTCCCCCAGAGCCCCCGAAACCTCCAGATCAATTTCCCATTATACCCTATGAGAATCGATTTCCACATAGGGAATAATGAAGTGCTCAGCCCCCCCCCCCCCCCAGTTTCTGGCAACTCTAAAGTGAGGGATTGGCCCTTCTACTCACGAGTTGCAGCCAACTTCTTCCAAGTAACACAGACACCCCATCCTAAGAGAAAGCCTCCAGATCAATTTCCCATTATACCCTATGAGAATCGATTTCCACATAGGGAATAATGAAGTGCTCAGTCCGCCCCCCCCCCCCCCCCCCAGTTTCTGGCAACTCTAAAGTGAGGGATTGGCCCTTCTACTCACGAGTTGCAGCCAACTTCTTCCAAGTAACACAGACACCCCATCCTAAGAGAAAGCCTTTCCAATCGGAGACTGGAGCCTCCGGAGGGGGAAAGTCACATGGTGGCTTTGGGGGCGGGGCTTCCCCCCGCCGGCCAGCTGACTGGGGGCGGGAAGGAGCCTGGGAAGGGACCTGGGGATTGGCAAGCCTATGCAAACACCTCCTAGTCCTGGTTTTTAAAATTTCAAGAAAGACCCTGAGTTAAGGTTGCTGGCCTTTAAGGAGGGCTTGGAGAACTCTAGAATCACAACTGATCTCTACGCTACAGGGATTAATTTCTTGGGAGAAAATGGCTGCTTTAGAGGGTGGGCCCTATAGCATTACACCTTGACCCATTACTCCTTTCCCTAAACCCCACCCTCCCCAGGCTCTACTCCCACATCTTCAAGAATTTCCCAATCTGGATTTGGTAATCCTGCCCTAAGCTAACTCATATACCAAAGCTCAAGGGAGTTCCTGGAGATGTAAAGTGCCATCAAGTCACAGCTGATGTATGGTGACCCCATAGGGCTTTCCAGGGAAGAGATGCTCAAAGGTGGTTTGCCATTGCCTGCCTCTGTGTAGCAACCCTGGACTTCCTTAATAGTCTCTCATCCAAATACTAACCAGGGCTGACCCTGCTTAGTGTGATCAGGCTAGCCTGGGCCATCCTAAACCATAGTAATGAGTGATGCACTTGATCAGAATATGCATTGATGTGGGAAGCTAAATGAGGGATACAGGTATAAGTATTCATTATCTATCTATCTATCTATCTATCTATCTATCTATCTATCTATCTATCTATCTATCTATCTATCTATCTATCTATCTATCTATCTATCTATCTATCTATCATCTATCCTGTCTGTCTGTCTGTCTGTCTGTCATCTATCTCTCATTTATCTATCATCTATTTCATCCTCATCATCAATTAACCTACATACATACCTACATAACTACCTACCTATACCTGGCCTTTCTCCAAGTGGCAGAGGCTGAGCCAACATACGCAGCTGAATGAAATGGTAGAGCGTCAACCCATAAAACAAAATTCCTTGCAAGCACAAAACTTTAGTCTGGAGAGAGGTTCTAATCCCTCCTGCTGCAAATCTAGATAAAAGCTGAAGGGAACTTTTAACCTAAATAACCTTTCCCCCCAAACATCAGGCCCGAGAGAATTCTGGATAATTCAAAAGCTTAAATATTATTTTGTGCCAAAACTCTGACTTGCAAGATCTTCCCCTCAGTCTAGATACAGAAGGGCTGGCAAAGTTTCAACAGCAGTGGGGAAGTACTCTGGTAATTTAAAAGGTTGTTATATAGGGCTGTATGTGTGGGGTTGTGTGAGCATATTATAGCCATGTGGCTGTTTTGGTTGATGGGAATTTCAAATGTGGCTCTCCATTATCCATGGAGCCAGTGTGTATAAATTACTTGCCACCAAGTTGCTTCCAGCTTATGGCAACCCTATGAATTAATGACCTCGAAAATGTAATATCATTAACAGCCTTGCTCTGGTCTTGCAGACTGAGGGCTATGGCTTCCTCGATTGAGACAACCCATCTCACATTAGACCTTCTGCTTTTCCTGTTGCTTTCAACTTTTCCTAGCATTATTGTCATTTCCAATGAGTTTTGTCTTCTCAGTGAGTGAGAATCACTGTTATAACACAATACTTACTCTTTTGAAAGGTGTATAGCACCTTGAAAAAATGATGTTAAAAAGCAGTATGTAAATTAGTCAAATAAATAATAGAATGGGGGAATTGAAGGGTGAGATCAGAAGTGAAAATGAATGTTTGGGGGCTTTATTGAAAAGGAAATTATTTGGGGGATATGGGAAAGTAATGGATAGTTGAGGACAAATATCAGAGATTATGAATTTGGGGCAGCAGAGGAAAACAGATATTTGATGACAGAAATTATTTCCAACCGTTATGGAGTAGATAATATTACGTTTGGCTATAGAATGAGTTCATGAGTTCCTATCTAGGCCTGTTGGAGCTTCACAAAGGGTAAAAGGCAAGATATAAACACAGGAAATGAAAACAATCATTTTATTGACTCCTCACAGATGGAGTGTCTCCTCAGACCAGTCAAGTGTTCTAAGATCAGTCAACTAGAAGCTTCTAGGAATTCAAAAACAAGTTATGAAGAGGACAGCACCTGCTGTACGTCCCCAGCTTTGGTACTGAAAGATACACTTCTTTGTAACATGACTAAAACTGTTGATAGACCTATCCTTCATTACTTGACTGATCCATTGTTTAAGCCATGTAAGTTAATGGACTTCTCCACATCTTTGTAGTAGCGGATTCTATGTGTTAATTACATATTGTGTGATATACCTTTCCTGTCCTTCTTTTCTCTACTCTACCTTGTTAAAACATCTCTTGAGAGTCTGGATTTCCAGTAAAATCTGGTAACTTTTAATGCGCTCATATTCTTCATAGACAAATGAAGTGAGGAGAGAGGAAGAGGAAACAGGAAGGAGACATACCATGTTCATTTTCAGCTAGAGTTGCTAGTGGGCTGACTGAATTTTAAGAGAGAGCGAGACAGAGAGAGAAGGAAACCTGGACACACTTGTTGGCCCCTCCCCCTCCCCTAAAATTGCCATTTGAGTTCAGCTGTTTTGCATGGCTTAATATCTCCACAGTATCTCATTCACGCTGCTCATAAAAGATCACATCACAAAAGTGCCTGGAAAATAAAATTTCATTGAAAGGGGACCCATCAAGTTTAAATGGAGGTTTATATTGCAGCATTATGAGAATACCGCTCGCCCATTTGCAACTCCCATGGCGGAAAGTGAAACTCCAAACAATTAAAGCCACACAGACATCCTGTCGTGAAAGGTTGCAAGCTTTTTTAAAAGCTGCCGTGACCTCTCTTTGCCGGGCCTGTTCTTTGTTTAATTTAATGCTTTTATTAGCCGACAAAATCTTGGTTCCCTCATCATCCATTCAATGAGCACTGCATGAAGAATGTACATGTACACACACATATATGTATAATTTAAATATATAATTGTGTCTATTGTAGTTATGTTATGTAGACATTTTGTATATAATGATAATACACATTCATATGTGCATATGATAGGGAATTTTAGGCTATTCTTTACTTTTTGATTATCCTTCACTAAGTTAGAGGCGGAAGAAGAGGAAGAAGAGTTGGTTTTTATACTCCACTTTTCTCTACCCTAAGAAGTCTCAAAGTGGCTTACAATCTCCTTCCCACAGCAGGAACTTTGTGAGGCTGGGGGAGCTGAGAGAGTTCTGAGAAAACAGTCACTAGCCCGTCTCCCAGAAGGCTTCATGTGGAGGATGAGAGGAATCAAACCCAGTTATCCAGATTAGAGTCCACCCCTTGTAACCACTACACCATACCAGCTCTCAGAGGTGACATCAGGGCTTTTTTTGTAGCAGGAATTACTTTGCATATTATGCTAGCCTACACCCCCCTGATGTAGCCAATCCTCCAAGAGTTTACAGTAGGCCCTGTAAGAAAAGTCATGTAAGTCTGTCTTTGTTGATGTTAAGATCTCGGCCAAGTTAGGGTTGCCAATCCCCAGCTGGAGGCAGGGGTTCAGGACTATCAGAAGACAGTGGCGGGGGAGGGATGTCTGCTGGGCACTCAATTATACCCTATGGAGACCAGTTCTTATAGGATATAATGGAGAGTTGTTCCATGGGTATCTGGGGCTCAGGGGTGGGGTCTGTTTTTTGAGGTAGAGGCACCAAATTTGCAGCATAGCATCTGGTGTCTCTCCTCAAAACATTCTCCAAGCTTCAAAAAGATTGGGCCAGGGGGTCCAATTCCATGAGCCTCAAAATAAGGTGTCCCATCCTCCATTATTTCCAGTGGAAGGAAGGCATTTAAAAGGAATATTATCCCTTTAAATGTGGTGACCAGAACTCCCTTGTGCTTGTCACAACCTTGCTCCTGGCTCCCCCCCCCCCAAAGACCCCAAATATTTCTTGAGTTGGACCTGGCAACCTTAGGCAAGCTACAGAAGTCTGCTTTAAATATATTCAAGATTAAATAAGAAATAGTGGCTTGGATCCAGTCAGACTTTTCACTTAAGTTTTGTCCTGTCCTCCTACTTAGTGAAGCCCTCACCCCACGTAATTTTTAATATATGCAAGTCCCTTTATCCCTAGTGTAGAAAAGCAAGCCCTCCTTTTTCACTACCAAAAAACCCAGTTGGCTCTAACCCATTGTATTTTCAAAACTTCCACTCTAGGTTATGTAGTTACCTCATAATTTCTATTGCCTTGAGGTCCACAGAGAATCGGCTCTCTCAAAAACTCGCTGTCTGTCACATAAACACCCCCCCCCTTGGCATTTGTGCCTTTGGTGTACAAACTTTGGCATACAAACTTAGTACACAGACTCATGTAATGGCTGATACCAACAGTTACTTGATGCTCAAGTCTGCAGTGAAGGACAGGAGAACTGCTGCCCTCAGCACCTCAGATGAAGGTCAGGATAAAATGAGATTGAGAGATATTCAGAGATATCACACAAAACCATGGCCTAATTAAACCAATTCTATTGAGTGTGATAGTCTGAATGTGAACCCCATCACTAATTATCGTTAATTACGGTCCATCAAAGCGGAATCTGAACACAGAATCTTCACTTGGTTTTATTAACTACAGATAATCTGAACTATGGATTTTCTTGTTTGAACACAGACATGCTATTTAATGCTAGATGGATCCTGGTTCTTTCTCAGACTATGGAAAGAAGAGAATGAAGCCAGCATCTGTCTAGGCAGACTAGAATCTGAGTGATGGTCTGTGAGCTGAATCCTGGTTTCACAAACGAACCATAGTTCAAATAAACCATGCTTTCATGTGATGTCTGAAGTGAGCCAGACAGTGGGAGATTTGTGAATGGACCTCTTGCGGTTGTTAAAGATGCTCATAGTGGCCATGAATTAGGAGGTAATTGAATCAGGGCTGCAGGGTTGCTGTAGGGACATTAACTTTTCCCTCAGATCATTTTCCCAATTTAAATCTCTCCCTTTCTCTCTCACACATGCACTCATAGCTGAAGTACTATTTGTAACACGAGGGTGTTTTACTGCAAAGGAACTTCAAGAACAGAATGGAGAGAGAAATTGCTGAATTTCAAATTATTATGAAACTTGGAACAAACACCTCTCCAGGACTGAACAGGGACATTGGTTTTTTATCTCATTACATATGCTAAACTCACTCTCATTGAGTATAGCTATACATCCACAGTATTCCAATGTGTTTCTCTTTTATAATAGTGTATCAGAATAATGTTTTATATTGACATACTCAAATAAGGGATATTGGCTATTTATCTCATTACATATACTCAACCCATTTCCATTTTATGTATTCTTGTTTTCTAATGGCAGACTAGAATGATGTTTAATATGTATAGATTGATGCTGATAAGTTGATTGGGTGGACTACAAGTTGGATATACATGTCCTTTTGTGATTCACCTGGATTTGCAAAAACACCATTTGGCAGAGAATTTTATTACCTTTTATGGCTATCCAGACCAAATGGCCTAGCCACGCTGTTTTATGTGACAATGTGACCATGTGACCAGTTAGTTTGCCAGACTGCTTGTATTTCAACTCACAATACCTGATCCCCTCGTCTGATGAAGTGTGCTTAAAAGAGCACACAAAAGCTTACGTTCTGAATAAAAATTGGTTGGTCTTAAAGGTGCAAGTTGATTCCTGCTTTGTTCTACTGCTTCAGACCAACATGGCTGCCCACTTGGATCTATCTATGTGAAACTTCTGTTTTCCCATAATGGGAGAAATAACGGAGGAATGGTTTATATCGGAAAAATGGCACGAGGGAAAGGCTGAGGCCTCCACTTTTAGGGTTGCCACTGTTAGGCACAAAAATGGCCCAGGACCATATGAGACTGCCTTGGCAAATGCCAGGAGATTTTGAGGGCCATGCCAGAGGAGGGTGCAGTTTGGGAGGTTGTGACAGTATTTCTGGGTGACCCTGTAGGAATTTTCCCTTATCTCTATAGTAAAGACCACAGAGATATGGGGAAATTCCTAAAATGTCATTATGGAGGTAATTTTCTGGTCATTTCCCTCTCATTTCTCAATAACTTAAGGGTGGGGGATTGGGGCTGAGGGAGGGCAAATGGTAAACCTAGATTAGTAGCATCTAGTTTGGCTTTTAGTGTATAGCACCAGTGAGTAAACTAGATTTTTTTAAAAAAATTCCTGAGACATCCCTGGGTTCTTTGAAAATGAATGTCTGTGACCACTTTCCTTCCCCACGATGGTGCTGTTGATTCTTGAGAAATAAGCCAGTCCTGCCACATAAGATTGCTAACTCCAGCATGGGAAATTCCTGGAGAACTGGAGGCAGAAACTCGAGAGGATGGAGTCTGGGGAAGAGAGAGAACTCAGCCAAAAAGTGAGCTCTCTCCAGAGAAACTGACCTCTATAGTCTGGAGATGAGCTGTAATTCTAGGAGATCTCCAGGCCCCATCTGCAGGTTGGAAGCCCTAGGTCACAGACATGTCCCTGTTCCACTGGCATCTTTTGTCTTTTATGCCCTGAAATGAAAAAACTCCACAAAGCAGAAAGATGTGTATTGGTTGCCAATTGACCGTAAGATCCGGAATGCCTGTGACTCAATAGTAAAGCATCTGCTTCGCATGAAGAAGGTTCCCAGTTCGATCCACAGCATTTCCTGTTCAAAAGAATCTGGCAGTAGACGATGTGAAAGACCTCAGCCTGAGACCTCAGAGCTGTTGCCAGCCTGAGTAGACAATGCTGACCTTGATGGACCAAGTAGGGTTGCCAACTCTGTCCGTTGCTCCAGGCATGTCATGCTGCTGATGGTCTAGGATTTGTGGTAAAGCACTATGGTACCATAGATGGTCCCTGGGTGACACTCTAGGATTCTCAGTAAAAACTCTATGTAAAAACTCTATAGAACCATAGAGTTTTACTGTGAATCCTAGAGCATCTGTCGTGCAACATACCTGGTGCAATCACATAAAGCATGTCATGCAGTGACCGAGCTGTTTGGGGATGGGAAACACCCCCCCCCCGCCCCGGAGGCCTACTCTGTGCCAGCAGGTTGAGCCCCCCCAAAAAACTGGGGGATCCCCCACCCTTGGCGGGAGCTTGGCAACCCTAGGACCAGGGGTCATTTTGTAGGAAAATAGGTGGCAGAGCTCATTAGCATAACTCATTAGCATATGCTCCCCCCAGCCCAAAGCAACCTGATGCAAGAAAGGAGAGCCCTGGGTGAGCAAGGATTGCTTGGACTGGCTAGAGATCCAGCCAGCCCAAGCAAGCCTCGTTCAACTGGATCTCTCCTTGGCTGCTCCCCACCCCCACAGTCAAAATGCCAGCAAGCCACCCAAAATCACATAAGAAGTGGAGAAAGGGTGTCACAGGCTTCTCCAGGAGTTAATGAGGACTGCTGGGGGTGTGACAAAGCCCTGGTGGCTGGCTGGCTGCCCACTCTCCTAATCCAGGGATTGTTATGCAGCTGCACCTACTATTCAATGGACAAGGTAGGTGGAGAGAAAGAGGGGGAACCGTCAGAAAGGTTCAGGAGCTGTGCTCCTGTGAGCCCCTGCTGAATCTGAGGCCTGCCTAGGACCAAGGGTCTGATTCAGTATAAGACAGCATCGAATGTATGATAGAATCGACCCGTTAAAGCAACATTGTTCTATTAGGATAATAAACCTGAAGTTCCAGTTTAATGCCTCTGTTGCTCGCTTTTCAGCATCATCTCCAATGCTTTTATTTAAATATTCTTTCTCCTAAGCAGAAGACAGACATTTTTCTCTGAGAATTAGCAGTGAGGGGGGAAAAAAAAAGCCTTGGCAATGAGAATTAACCTTGATTACCACAGCAATTTACTAATCAAAACTGGAGACCTGCTAATCAAGCCTGAATTATCAGCTGCCTAATCCTTTTTTAAAAACAATAACATAACCAAAATTGAACATTTGGTAAACAAGAGTCTTATTTTGCAGTGGGAAGAATATCTGGCACACTGTCGTGTTTATTTTGTGTGCTCACTGGTAGCCTGCAGTCCTTTTGAAATCCAAAGTTCCGGAACCTTAATGACAAACGGGCGCCTGTCAGCCAAGATCATGAACAAAAGAGAGGCACCAGTGGGCAGAAACTGGGCGAGTTCCTAATACTAGGGAAATGGCTCAACTTCTACAAAGCAAAAGCAGAGGCAGTTTGAGTATTGATGCAAAGTGCTCCAAATGCTTTATCAATGGATATGCAGGGCTTTTTTTGAGCAGGAATGCAGCTCCAGCTGGCTTGGCATCAGGTAGGCTTCCCAACTCTCCCACTCTGGCGGGAGACCCCTGGATTCGCAGCCTCATCTCCCGCTCTTCAAAAATTGGGAAGCGGGGAGTGGGGGTGGAGGGGGGGGAGAACATACCTGTAGGCTTCATGTTATTATAGAGCTCCTGAGCCGTTTGTAAAATGTATGCCCCTTTAAGGCTGGGCAGGAAGCAGGAAGGGCTTGGGAGAACGGCCCCTCCCTTTCTTTTGCTTTTGTTTTCACAGCAAGAGTTCTCCGGAAGAAGATCTGGTAAGTATTTGTGTGTGAGAGAGAGGGAGGGGGCAGGGGATTCCCTGGTTTGGAGGCCCTCCCCCCTTTAGAAAGCGTGGTGGGGGGAGGGAAATGTCTACTGGGCACTGTATTATTCCCTATGGAGAACGATTCCCATAGGGAATAATAGGGAATTCATCCGTGGGTATTGGGGGCTCTGGGGGGGGTCTATTTTTTGAGGTAGAGGCACCAAATTTTTAGTATAGCATCTAGTGCCTCTCCCCAAAATACCCCCCAAGTTTCAAAACGATTGGACCAGAGGGTCCAATTCTATGAGCCCCAAAAGATGGTGCCCCTATCCTTCATTATTTCCTATGGAAGAAAGGCATTTTAAAAGGTGTGCTGTCCCTTTAAATGTGATGGCCAGAACTCCCTTGGAGTTCAATTATGCTTGTCACATCCTTGTTCTTGGCTCCACCCCCAAAGTCTCCTGGCTCCGCCCCCAAAGTCCCCAGATTTTTCTTTAATTGGACTTGGCAACCCTAGCATCAGGGGAAGTGGCCTAATATGCAAATGAGTTTCTGCTGGGCTTTTTCTACAAACAATTAAATGATGATGCCAGAGGGTGTGGCCTAATATGCAAATGAGTTCCTGCTGGGCTTTTTCTATGTACTTGTACCCTTTTAAACTGCCAGAGCCAGGGCTTGTTTTGTAGCAGGAACTCCTTTGCATATTAGGCCACACCCTCTTATGTAGCCAATCCTCCAAGAGCTTACAGGGCTCTTAGGGCCTACTGTAAGCTCTTGGAGGATTGGCTACATCAGGGGTGTGTGGCCTAATATGCAAAGAAGTTCCTGCTACCAAAAAAGCCCTTGCCAGAACTGTAGGCATTTGCCCAGTGGCAGTGAACAATCTCCCACTTCCATTCTCAGTCCCGCATAGGGTTGCCAAGTCCAATTCAAAAACTATCTGGGGACTTTGGGGGTGGAGCCAGGAGACTTGGGGGTGGATTCAGGAGACATTGGGGGCTGAGCCAGGAACAAGGGTGTGACAAGCATAATTGAACTCCAAAGGAGTTCTGGCCATCACATTTAAAGGGACAGCACACCTTTTTAAATGTCATCCTTCCACAGGAAATAATGAAGGATAGGGGCACCTTCTTTTGGGGCTCATAGAATTGGATCTCCTGGTTCAATCATTTTGAAACTTGGGGGGTACTTTGGGGAGAGGCACTAGATCCTATACTGAAAATGTGGTGGCTCTATCTCAAAAAACAGCTCCCTCAGAGCCCTCAAAACCTCCAGATCAATTCCCATTATACCCTATGAGAATCGATCTCCACATAGGGAATAATGAAGTGCTCAGCAGACGTTTCCCTCTCCCCTGCACCCCTTTTCTGGCGACTCTGAAGCGAGGGATTGGCCTCTCTACTCATGAGTTGCTGCCAACTTCTTCAAAGTAACAAAGACACACCATCCCAAGAGGAAGCCTTTCAGTCGGAGACTGAAGCCTCCGGAGATTGAAAGGCACATGGTCCTCTGGGGGCGGGGCTCCCCCCCCCCGCCAGCCCGCTGACTGGGGGTGGGAAGGAGTCTGGGAAAGCGGAAGAACCCCCGCTGGGACCTGGGGATTGGCAAATCTAGTCCCACACCCACAATAATTTGAGAAGCAGGAGAAAAATGATGGAGGTGGTGGGGAATGACATTGATGGTGATGCTTGAGGAATTTTCAAGGATTCCTAGAGTGTCACACAGAAATGACATCACATCCATTGTCTCTCCACCCAGAAGTGACATCATATCCTACAAGCCACTCTAGGAATTCCTCCAAAAACATAAAGATTGCAGAAATTCCTAGAGCATTGTCAGGAATCGATGTCACATTCCATGAACTACCACCCTCTCTGGGCACTGCCCTCTAAATCTTCTAGAATTTGCCAGTTCATTTGCCCTGGCATGTGGGCTGGGCATTCAGTTGTCAATCTCCGGTTAGAAATGCTGGCACAACCCATCCTGCCCTGCTTTAAGGACACTGCTAAAAACCAGAGTTGGATCCAACATTGTTCTGGTTTACTTTGAGTCACCATGTTCAGTAAGCTTATTACTGAAGACCATTTTATGTTATTTATTGGATTTATATGTGCTACTTCATAGTTGAGCCCTCAGACTGCTTTACAACAACCCCAAAAGAATTAAAAAGCCGGTAAACTCTGGTATGTAATTGTATAAATAACAGCTATAATGGCATCAAAAACAAGATATACAATCGGTTGGTGGTTATTTTTATTGACCTGTTGATTTACTGCTGCCTACTGGGTTATGGCTAATGCTTTTTCAATGGTTTTAATTGCTGTTTTAAACTCTTATGAATTTCTAAATGAGAAATCAAATATAGAAGTTGAAGAAAGGAAGAGAGAAAAGTTTCAGCTGGGTGCATCTTAAGCATATGAAAACACAGTAAAATTAAACAATATCTAGGAACATAGAAGCAGAATGAGAAGACCAACAAATACAAATAAAAGCTTCCCCTCCAATTTAATAAAAGACAGCAAGACTCGTAAAAGGAAGAAGAGGAATGAGATACTAGAAATGCCCAAATTAAGTAAAAAAGGAAGTGGATGTCGGCAGGGGGAAAATGAAAGGAAGGAGAATAAAGAGAAGGGGGAAGCTTTTAGAAAAGTGGATTCTATTTGTGTGTGTCACTTCCGATATTTTATTGCCTGTCTTTGGCAAACATCCCACAATTCCATAACTCGAGGGGCTGAAATGGCAGTCGTTTATGACAGAATGCCGTTGATGTGACTTTGGTCCAGTTGCACATTTCCTATAGGTAGCCACCATTCTTCTGGATCAGAGCTAGTCCTCTCTTGTGTTTCAGAGCTTTCCAGAGCAGCTGATTCCTAGTGGTCAGGAATTGTTCCCTGATTCTGGTACTGAGCCTTTAGGTAGAGTTAACTTCCAGTTGATCTCCTGGAATTATAACTGATCTCCAGATGACAGGGATCAGTTCCCTTGGAGAAAATAGCCACTTTGGGAAGTGGACTTCATGGCCATATACCCTACTGAAGTCCCTCTCCTCTCCAAACCCCACCCTCTTCAAGCTCCACCTCCAGAATCTCCAGGTATTTCCTGACCAGAGCTGGCAGCTCTACTTTAAGAAGAGATTCCGTCCCGTTCAAGAAAACCGGGTGCCCACCAGTTGCTTCATTCTCCAGGAAATGGCTGTCAGTCTCTTGCCTTTTCGCAAGAACCTTTTGGGATGCAGTTTAAGAAAACTATATTCCACACAGGTGTGCAATAGAATTTTTCTTAGTTCTGTTCCCCAAATCTTTGCCTGAGATGAGGAATCTTGATTCTAAGTGTGCCTTCTTCAGTGCTTGTATGCAGGGGTCATTTTGTAGAAAAATAGGTGGTGGCACTCATCCAGGGATTGTTATGCAGATGCACCTACTATTCCATGGACAAGGTGGGAAGGAGGAGGTGGAACTGTCAGAAAGGTTCAGGAGCTGAGCTCCTGCTGAATCCGAGGCCTGCTTGTACGTAAATACAGGCTGTCAGGATACTGCGGCTGCTTCTTTTTCACCTACCACCAAATCATGGCCATTGCTGAAATGTTTTTGAGTTGCTACTACTCTGCCATAAGTAGGCTGTCTTAGCATCTCCTGTTAAAAGGTTCTGAGGCAGCAGGTAGCTAGAGAAGACCTTTCACTGCCTCAGATCCTGGAGAGCTTCTGTCAGTCAGAATACACCAGACTGAGTTATATGGACCAATGGACTATCAGCACATATTACAAGCTCTCAAGCCCTATCTGTCCCCTCAGTTTGGTGTAGTGGTTAAGTGCATGGACTCTTATTTGGAGAACCGGGTCTGATTCCCCATTCCTCCACTTGCAGCTGCTGGAATGGCCTTGGGTCAGCCATAGCTCTAGCAGAGGTTGTCCTTGATAGGGCAGCTTCTGAGAGAGCTCTCTCAGCCCCACCTACCTCACAGGGTGACTGATGTGGAGGAGGAAGGTAAAGGAGATTGCAAGCCACTCTGAGATTCATAGTGAAGGGTGGGGTATATATCCAATATCTTCTTTTCCTTCCCCCCTCCCCCCCTTAAATGGCTCTCAGAATTCAGTCTGCATTGAGTGCTGGACATTTGAGGGTTCCCCCTCCTTCGTTTTTTAAATGTACAAGCATTTTCTTTGCAAGCTTCCAAGTATGGAGAAGGCCTCGTTTCACTGCCTTTTTGATAGATGTTTGACTATGAAGACTGCTAATACAAGGAATGAGCTAGAAGCCTGTGCAGAACTGTAGGAAAGGGAAATAACAATTTGGAAGTCCCATTCCTCTCTCCTCTCTTCCTCTCCTCAACTCCAGAGTTCTCAGATGCTTGATGGGCTATTTTCCTACTTTTTCCTGTTTCAGCTGCTCTCAGTATTTTATCTCCTTTGAGCATATTCAGTCCTGATCATGTTGTCTGGGGTTTTTTTGTTGTTGTTGTTTTGCTGTTGTAGTGGTTCTCTTTTGGTTTATTTACAAAGGGGGTCCCCAACTGTTTTGACCCTAAGGGCACCTTTTGTATTTTAAAAGAGGATGGTGGGCACAGGCACAAAATGGCTGTCCTAGGAGGCAAAGAAAAATGAGTGTGCAAACACACACACACATGCGCACTAGAGGAGGGAGATGGGGAGGGAGACCATGTCTCCACCTACTCTGCCAACTAATTCTCAGCTAGATAGCAGGGGGAAATAGCTGGGAAGATGGCCATTGTCCCAATGGCATAATGCCACTTCCAGCAAATACTGGGAAGTGACTTCTCTATATTAACACTATGCTCTAGGATTCTCCATATAGTCTGGAGTGAATCCTATAATGTAGTGTTGGTGTGATGGTCACTTCTTGGTATTCACAAGTGGTGCACAATGTTGTCTCCCCTGTCCCCAGTCCTCTCCCCACTCCACTGGTTGCCAACCAATGCCTGCCAAATCCCAGGACACACAGAAGATGACTGGGGGGACAATAACCCATACACATACTCTCAAAGGCACCTATGAGAGAAAGTTATGGGACCCTTTATTTGTATGATGGTAGCCAGTCATAGGCCCTCCCTTCACACTGGCCCCATCCACTTCCCGGAAACTCATGGCAGGTGCCAGGAAAAGATGGGCACCAATGGGCTCCAGATTGGGAGACATTGATTTACCAACGAATATCTTTTTCAGTGGAGGCCTCCAAGTATATAGAGGATTCTACCTCGTCTATGTATAGCAGACAGATAAGTTCCTTCTTATTTGTATGTAATGTGACAAGCAATGTTCCTGTATTGTAAAAATATGAAGTACCACTGGACCACTTAGGTTTTTGAGGTTCCTAAGCACAGTTGATCTGATCTAGTATTCTTATGTAACCAGGATCCCATAAGACAAACTACTCAACTGATTTTACATTTGTTCCGGGTGGAGAGCCCTTTTGCTCCCGGCACTTCTCTCTGCTTTCGCACAGGCTGCTCTGGAGCTGCGAGTTGGCCCGCCGCTTTTCTGCAGCAAGCGAGATCCTCTTACAAGTGGTTTCTGCTTGCTATGGAAAAGCAGTGCACTAACTCGCAGCTTCAGGGCAGCTTGTGCGAAAACCCAGAGAAGCACCGAGGGCAAAAGGGACAAGCCCTAGTGCAAAATGGGTCCTTGTGTCTTCAGCATTAAGACATCTGGGAGGGCTTCTAGTGTCCTGGCCCCACTGGTGGACCTCCTGATGGCACTTGGGTTGTTTTGGCCACTGTGTGACACAGAGTGTTGGATTGGATGGGCCATTAGCCTAATCCAACATGGTTCTTCTTATGTTCTTAACATGTTAGAAGCCCGTGGTCATTTGAATAACCAGAGCTGATCACCCAAGACTAAAGGCATGACTTCCCTGATTGAGGGTCACCTTTATAGCTTTCCTGGTTCTTTATTCCCGAGCAACCAAACTAAGAAAAGATGGATAGTCAACAGTGCCATCCCAACTGGAGTTGCACCCTGAGTGTAACTCTGTGTAGGGTTGCCAAGTTCTATTCAAGAAATATCTGGGGACTTTAGAGGTGGAGCCAGGAGACTTTGGGTGTGGAGCCATAAGCAAGGTTGTGGCAAGCATAATTGAACTCCAAAGGGAGTTTTGGACATCATATTTAAAGAGACCACACACCTTTTAAATGCCTTCGTTCCATTGGAAATAATGAAGGATAAGGGTACTTGCTTTGGGGGCTCATAAAATTGGACCCCCTTAGAAATTTGGTGGGTATTTTGAGGAGACACATCAGATGATATGTTGAAAATGTGGTGCCTCTAACTCAAAAAACAGGTCCTCCAGAGTCCCAGATACCCTCAAAACAATTCTCCATTATACCCTAAGGGAATTGGTCTCCATAGGAAATAATGGAGTGCCTAGCAGACATTTCCTCCCCCCCCCCACTTTCTGATGACCCTGAAGTGGGGGAGGGCCTCCAAACCAAGGGATCTCTGGCCCCCACCTGGGGATTGACAACCCTAGTTAGGATGTAAATAACTATCAGCTGGACTCTTCACAAGATCAAAAGCCATGCCATTTTGCCTCTAATTCTCCTTTTGTTCCCCTACACTCCATCTCAGGATTAAACTATATGTTAAAAAAAGGTAAAGGTAGTTCCCTGTGCAAGCACTAGTCGTTTTCAACTCTGGGGTGATGTTGCTTTCACAACGTTTTCACGGCAGACTTTTTACGGGGTGGCTTGCCATTGCCTTCCCCAGTCATCTACACTTCCCCCCCCCCCAGCAAGCTGGGTACTCATTTTACTGACCTCGGAAGGATGGAAGGCTGAGTCAACCTGAAGCTGGCTACCTGAACCAGCTTCCTCTGGGATCGAACTCAGGTCATGAGCAGAGGGCTCCGACTGCAGTACTGCAGATTTACCACTCTGCACAACAGGGCTCTTAAAACTATATGTTACAGTGGGCTATTTATCTGGGTTTGGGGCCTTCTTTTCCCTTCTACAATAAATGTTTATCTTGTCTCATGGTCCCTGCTTATTGTAGATTGTTCCCCTTTAGCCCATTTTAACATTCCCCCTTTAGTTGAGGTAACTGGGAGATTTAAGGGAATCACCCATGAGCAGAGGTTATATCCCTGTGGAGCTCTGGTTGTTGAATCTATTACACATTTTTCTGTTTCCCTCTAAGATGTATGCTGAACAAAGAGCTCATATGTTAGCCGGGCTTATGGCTATCTTTCCAGTCTGCTCGGTGGATTACCATCTGTTAAACCTGCTTTCAGGGGTCTGACAAGAGGACTGCAGAAACAGTGGCAAAATTAATCTCATGGGCACTAAAACACTTTGAACAAGTCCTGAAACAGTGCTGACTGATTGACTTCAGAGGACTGATCTAATACTGACAGTAGGCTTACTGATATTTTAGTTAACTTTGAACTTTTGATTCTGAACTGTGCTTGTTTGTATGTGTCTTACGGAATATTTGTATTAGGCCCAACTTGAGTAAATCCAACAAATTGTTGGGCTTTATGGACTATTTATCGAGAATAAAGTTTGAGAATATTATGCCAGGAGGCCATGGCTTGATTGCCTGGTCTAAGTATGCCCCTGGAAGGGGTTGTTAATTAGACTGGGAAAACATCTTATTTACTTCGTTTATTTCCTGCCTTTCTCCTGAAAGGGTGTCCAAAATGGCTTACATTGTTCTCTCTTCCGTTTTATCTTCACAACAGCATTGTGAGGGAGGTTAGGCTAAGTGCATGGGACTGGCCCAAGGTCACCCAACAAGCTTCCATGGCACAGTGGGGAATTGAACCCGGATCTCCCAGATCCTTGTCCCACACTCTAGTCACTAGACACTTTGCCACATGGATTAATGACTGCATTTTTCCATTGTGGAGCAACTAACAGCTTCAGTATTTGTAGCGTTTCATAGCCTATTGTTACTTCTGAACCATGGTTCTAATTATGGCTTGAAGGACAGAGAACAACTACAATTTGTGGTTCAGATGGAATGATAAGCTATGATTCCCAGCCACTTCACTAAGTTCTCATTCCCATCTATCGAGCCATAAAATACTATCTAGTCTAGATACTATCTATCTAGTCAGCCTGCTCTGAACTTATTTCCCAGGTGCATATGAGCCCAATTCAGATTGGGACTGTGGCATGCATGGAGTGTAAACCTTTCCCCAGTACCTTTTTCCTGACCTGAAATGGGCATATGGAGCTGTTGTTTGCCCGCTGCAGAAACATATGCATAGGCTTTCAGTACCCATGAATCAGCGTATTTGTGTACTATTCATACATGGGTAGCCTATCAGTGCCATGTTCTGGATGGCCCAAGGTAGTCTGATCTGATCAGTTCATGAAAGCTAAGCAGAGTCAGCCCTGGTTAGTACTTGGACGGAAGACCACCAAGGAATTCCAAGTTTGCTACGCAAAGGCAGTCAATAGCAAACCATCTTTGTTCACTTCCTTCCTTGAAAACCTTTATAGGGGTTGCCAAAAGTTCACTGTGACTTGATGGCAGTTTCTACCACCACCAGCCTATCAGCAGTACCCATAGGTTTCCTCAGTGGGGCAGGTAATGGTTCTCTAGAGCCATTTCAGGTTGGAAAACCACACGGGACTTAAGGTCTCTCTCTCTAAGTGACAATGGATTGACTTTGGCTTGCGTGTTGCGTTGGGGATTTATATCCTGTCACAAGGGTCCACAGACCATGTGGATCTACAGAAAACCTTTATAGGGATTTATATCTTGTCACATGGACACCTTTGTAGGGATTTATAGGGAAACCTTTATAGGACTTTATAACCTGCTACGTGGGTCCACAGACCACATGGGTCCACAGAAAAGCTTTATAGGGGTCGTGATAAGTTCACTGTGACTTAATGGCATCTCCCACCACCTCCAGCCTATCAGTACACATGGTTTGCTTGTTGTATTGGGGATTTATATCCTGCCACATGGGTCCACAGAAACTTCAGAGCAACTTCTTGCCACCAAGTGTTAAACAGTACTGCAAAGCATACTAAAAACAAGACCTCAAAATAGCCCTAAAAACATTGAATTAGAACATTTTGATTCTCCCCACAAAGCAGTAGACAACATGATTGAAATCTGAAGATGAAAATGAAAATCCCAAATTAATTAAACTGAATCCAATTAAAGTGAAGAAACATGATGAGGAAGGAAGGAAGGAAGGAAGGAAGGAAGGAAGGAAGGAAGGAAGGAAGGAAGGAAGAAAGAAAGAAAGAAAGAAAGAAAGAAAGAAAGAAAGAAAGAAAGAAAGAAAGAAAGAAAGAAAGAAAGAAAGAAAGAAAGAAAGAAAGAAAGACCACAATTATAGGCAGAGTTCACATTTTCAAACATGATTTGTTTGGGGCCTTAATCCACATTTGATTTGTGTGTTAGCATTCAGATCTTCAGCATCCAACTTATTCCAAATGCTTCCTCCATCCCTGTCTGGAATGTTTAAATGCAAGAAGAGTAATTAAAGATGTCCCACATTACTTCTGCAGCTCAGGATCCCGTAGTTCTCTCTGGTTTATGAACAACCATTGATGTAATTTTTAAAATGTCTTCATATTTAATTTACAAGAGAGACGCCGAGAGAGGTGTTAAAAGAGGGAATGGAAGGGGATATTAAGGAGAAGAGGATTGTTTGGGAAGGGCCGGATCTTGGGGGGGGGGGGCAGAGGGGGGTGCTTGCCCCGGGCACCAAAGGGGGGGCACCAAATTGGGCATGGAGTCCATTGTATTCTATGGGACCATAAGACAGAATGGCCCATAAGGGGGTGCAATTTTTTAATTTTGCCCCCCCTCAAAAAACATGTAGATCCAGTTCTGTGTTTGGGTGAATTGGAGACTTTGTCCTTCAGATACCTTTAATTTTCTGAATTTGTTAATTTTACTATTCTACTATTGTTTTTTAACTTTGTACCACTTGGCATTCCAAACCCCACCAACTATATGTGGCTCTGCTTACCATACCTCATTCCTTGTCTGAAGAAGTGTGCATGCACACGAAAGTTTGTGTTAAAAGTGCAATTGACTCCTATTTTGTAATATTACTGATGTTTTAAATATATAGGCACAGTATATGACAGGGTGGGTTTTGGTATGGAAGGATTTCTGTATCTTTTGTCAAAAAAGGAAGGATTGGAACCTAATGACAGGAATGCAGCATTGCCAAATATTCCTCTAATGCATATTTGGGTTTTCAGTTTTCCCTTTTAATTTTTTTTCCTTTTCCCTATTTGTTATTACAAATATATATATCTTTTTCCTTCCTCTCTTCCTGCTTTCTTTTTGCTCCTGTTTAAGGTAGGTTGCACCCTGGGATTCAGGCCCAATTGCTACTGTCCAAACACAGTACATCCTGTCCTGCCCTGGTAGTGGTCCAGTGGGCAGCATGAGTGGGCAGTGAATTACTATCCCCCCACCCAGCACCAAAGAACCACCTGGAAAATGACATTCAGGCCGCAATCACATTCACTAAATAATGCACTTTCAATCCACGTTCTTTGCACTTTCCAACTGGGTTTTGCCAGTTCACACAATAAAACCCAGTTGGAAAGTGCATTGAAAGTGGATTGAAAGTGCATTGTTTAGTGTGCATGATCACAGCCTCACAGTATCAGGGCCTAGGACCATATTTCCCAAGTTGCCCAGTACACAGTGCCCCAGGATGCCTCATTTACATCAAAAGGGGCATCCAAAATGTCAAAGGAAGTGATATTTCTCTTCCTGTGCCAACCTTTTGACTACATGCCTGGTCAAGCTGAATGGGAAGTACAAGTAGTGGCACTAGTCTTGACCTCGTTGAAGAGGCAACTGAGTGTCAACAGTATGATCAATGCCTATATTGAGACAGGGCATATTTGTTCATTTGAACTCCAGGGGGCAGTGTAATTTATGCTTGCTATTGTTCAGAGCTTCTTGAAAGCTTCTTTCTGTTCCCCTGCCTCTTCTAGTGCTTTTTTTCTGTCTGTAAATTAGATAGATTGTGAAGAGCTGTCTGCTACTGGAGGACCTACAATTAGTTGATGCTTCTTGCAGTTCAGTTTTGGCAGTACACTTTACTTCAGGGGTCCCCAACCTTTTTTGAGCCCATAGACTCCATAGATTCTGACAGGGTGGAGGACATAACTACAAAATGGCTGCCGCAGGACATAGAGCTAGCTACAGAATGGACGCCACAGGAGACGCAGCCAACCACAAAATGTCAGACAGTGAGGTCATCCAATGAAAAATGCAAACCCATGACAAATCACTAGGAAAACTTTTTTTAAAAAAATTATGTAGCTGGTTCTTGTTAATCTGATTTAATCTAGCTGGCTCTTGTGAATCCAGGCCTCATTTTGGGCAGGAGCTCACAGGAGTGGAGCTCCAGAACCTCTAAATTTTATTGTGCTCTTTCTTTTTGATACCACTCCCCCCCCACCCCCAATACTTGTTCAAACCCCTTATGAGAATTTTGCTGAACTTTAAGATTTGACAAACTTTCCAATATCTTTCCCCACAAAAAATGGGAAAATAACCTGAGCATATAAAGCAGACAAATGGGAATCTTCATCATGCCACTATGGCCACATAGAAAAAAGTAATTTTAAAAGTATGATGGGAATAAGGTTTTATTATGACGATTCTAATTCAGGAAGCATTTTAAGGTCAATGTTGAGCTGATATAATTCAGTCCACCTTCTGGTGATGTCAGAGGATTGTGGCATATGCAAATGAGTTGTGCTAATGAGCTCCAGCACCTCTTTTTCTATGAAATGACCCATGTATGAATCTGATTTCATCTGAAGCCATTTATTGTGAGCCCTAATTTATCTGATTATGTGAGAATCTGGAATTTGTGTCTGATTTGTACACCACCTGAATACTCATCGATCTCCTTAATCGGTCTCCTTAAAGGAATTCATTGGAAGTCATCATTTAATGAACTTATGGACATGACTACAGCGTTTTTATTTCCTTTTGACTGTGATTATTTAGTTATTATTGTATCATTTATTAATTTGTTCACATGGTTCAGTATCTATGAATTCACAGAAGTAAAAAAACTGTTTTCTTAGTGATTTGTCACACTTTTGTATTTTTCTTTTGATAACCATTTCTGTGGTTTTCTCTTGTGATATTTCGCTAGACAGATAGGTTATGTGTAACTCTAAAAGTAACTCTTCAACACTTCAGGCAGAAGTTCTGCTCAACAGAATGCCTTTGTAAATGAACATATTATTTTAAAATATCTTCTTGCGTTATTTTCAGTTAAACAAGGAATGTTCCTGTGCTGTGGTAGCAGCAGTGTCAAAGCAATTTTTTAAAAAATACATTTTTAAAATCAGATTTAAAATCAGAAAATTTCAATGCAGTTTCCAACTGGATTTTGCAAATTCACACAGTAAAATCCATTTGTAAAATGCATTGAAAGTGGATTGAAAGTGCATTATTTAGTGTGTGTGACTGCAGCCGAAAGTGAACACCTACTCTGCCTACTTCTTCTGTGAACTCTTCCATTGGTTCTAATCAGGCTCAGCAGGAGCTTACAAGAGCACAGCTCCTGAACCTTTCTGAGGGTTCTCCCCCCTCCTCCCCACCTACCTACCTTGTCCATTGAATAGTAGGTGAAGCTGCATAATAATCCCTGGATTACGAGAGCAGCCAGCCAGCCAGTGGCTTTGCCACACCCCCAGCAGCCCTCATTAACCCCTGGAGAAGCCCATACCACCCTTTCGCCACTTCTTATGTGATTTTGGGCAGCGGATGGCTTGCTGATCTTTTGACTGGGGGTGGGGCAGCCCAGGAGAGCCCCAGGCAAGCGAAGCCTGCGTGGGCTGGCTGGATCTCTAGCCAGCGCAAGCAGCCTCACTCGCCCAGTACTCTCCTTCCTTCCATCGGGTTCCTTTTGGCTGGGAGGGGCATATGCTAATGAGTTGTGCTAATGAGCTCCACCACCTATTTTTCTACAAAACAATCCCTGGTTCTAACCCAGTATTTTCCTCCATTTTCCAAACCTAGGTCTAGCAATTGCCATGATTATGAGTCTTGCATTTTAGCACAAATAAAATTATTTATATATATACACAAACGCACATCTCTCCCTGATCAAATACATGAAGCCAACAACTTGAATATGATTATAAAGAAGATTTGATGTGAAGCAAACTGGCAGGGAAGCAAGACTTAGACTAGGGGTCTGTTTCTATTTATTTAGCTATTGAGATCAATGGTGAACATTTTTTTTTTAAAAAAAAGAAAGTACATTGTGCAATGGTTTTTTATTGAGTTGTACAGAAGAACAGAAAGACTCTAACAAATAACACAAACACTTCACAAATCAATTTTATTGAAAATATATTAGGTTTTTGTAAAAACTATAAGGGATCAGGAAAAAGGGGGAGTGCAGGCAGGAAAGGGGAGACGACACACAAGGATTTACTTCTGAGTGCTACAAAATATTGAACTAAAAATAACATTAAAGATGAAATTTGCAATGAATCTCAAGCTGCTATATTCCCAACGGCTGGGTCTGCCAAAGGCTCTGTTGGTTTCCTCTGTTCTTTTCTGTCTTTATTTAAATATTTTATACAGTTGTCTATGTTCATGTGTAGTGCGAACTGTCATTTATATTTCAAGTCCACTCTAAAATGGATCTTAGACTATCTCAAGCTGTGCACTGCAGTTGAGTAGTTCTAAACCTGCGAGGTACGTTGAAGTGGGAAAGGACAAATGAAGACGGATATTTAATGTAGTTTTTGTGTACTTATATTTTGCTGTCATGTCTTCTGCCTTGAAACGGATTTGTAATTTTATGGCTTTTATGACGCTGTGATAAGATGGGACACGAGTCAGATTTCCATTTAGCAAATATGCTGATGTGTTTTCGAGGCAGAGTGCTTGACGGTGGGGAATTGTGAGAGGTTGACCTTGGGGTTCTTTTGCAAAAAAAAAAAAGAAGAGAGAAAACAAACCAACAATGTTGTTGTATGCTATCCCACTCGAGATTTTTCTTGGGACTCCGTATTATATAAGAGATTTTAGCACACAGTTTGAGGACAAGATGACATTATGTTTATTCTCCTCCAAGACCTCCTGTCCTAAGGAATTAACGCTAGCTTTTCCGTACTGTACTAAATAATTTCATGATGTGAAACACACTATTGTACTTCACTTAAAAACCCTTTCACATCCATTCTTAAGAAGGCAGATTTTCTTTTCATTGAGGCCTCAGATAGGAATGCGACTGTAGAAGCATGATAAGGTGGAGGATCTGATCATGCTCGTAGGAGATAAATTGGTGGGAGATCCGCATGGACCACAGTGCCACAGGTGAATTTTTGATGGACAAAGATGGGTATAAGTGCAGCAGTGGGAGAAAAAAAGTTGCATAACTGGAAGCAACATCAATGTGTGATGTTGCTTCCAGTTATGCAACTTTTTTTCCTTTTCTCTGGTGATCTCTGGTAATTCTCTGATTACTCTGGTAATCCCCAACATCTCTGTGGTTTTACCATAAAGATTTTTGAGAATTACTAAACTGTCGTATTAACATGTGATGCTATGTCTGGTTACACCACAAGAAGTGGCATCATACAAAGCTGCTTGCCACCAAACCCCATTCCCAAAAACTCCCAGAGGTTGTCAACCTTCATCTGGCAACTCTTAGACTGTTAAAGCGCTTTATTTTCCTAGGACGTTTTCCAGGCTATCTGCTGTACATTATTGTTGTGGCCTGGTGGGGAGGGCGGGATACAAATAAAAAGTATTATTATTATTATTATTATTATTATTATTATTATTATTATTATTATTATTATTATTATTATTATAAGCCAGACCTTATCTCTCATACACACAGCTCTGTCAAATCCAAACGAAGATAGTTGTGAAACATGTAGTATTTACTATATAAATGCTAACGGAAGAACATTCAGTCAGGCTCTCCTCCCACCTGCAGACTGAAATGGTACATCCCAACAAAGGTTTATGG
This sequence comes from Heteronotia binoei, assembly GCF_032191835.1. NCBI lineage: Eukaryota > Metazoa > Chordata > Lepidosauria > Squamata > Gekkonidae > Heteronotia > Heteronotia binoei. Next base: position 48,494,610 of record NC_083236.1, read on the forward strand.
CCATGCTGAAGTCACAGAGAAGCCATTTTAGCAGTGCTAGGGAACCTAGATAGAAAACCAAATTATTCCAGGGAAAGTTTTCTCACTCCTGGGTGGCTTGGTCATATCCTCCTGCCATGTGACAAGGAGGATATCATCAACTGTCAATGTGTGGTCATTTGTACAGGTAGGGATCCAGAGCTAGACTTACCAGAATCACATGCTTCTCACATTTAGAATGTGGTCCAAAACACTTTAAAAATATTTATTTACAAGATTTGTAACTTGCTTTTCTGCCCTCATGAGGGCCACCAAGGCAGCTTTAGGTTTGAATGGGTCAAGGTTTTAAGGCTGATTAAACCACTTTAGGGCCCTCAGTTCTCCTAAAGTTGTATTTGATTTTAATTGGTTTTTAACTGAAGGCTAGTATGGTTCAAAGCAGTGGTGTCTAGAGTTCAAGGTTCCCAAGAACAAAAGCAAGCATGAGTGGGTTAACAATAGATCCTTGCCAGCAACTATAGCAGGTGACAGCTTCATTTGATAAATGGCTGGTCCCACTGTAGATTTGGAATATCCCTTTGGGAATCCCTACAAAGCCTGTCATAACAGTTACCTCTGAAGTGGTGTAGGCAGACAAAGGTTTAACCCTTGAAAGAAAATTAGGCCTTAAATGAAACCTAAGTCTGTGTAACTTAATTGGTGTTCATTCCTCCCTTCCTCTTTCACCTTGTCCAGAAATTTAGATTCGTAGGCTTCATAATCATAAGGCCTTTTGTTTATTATATACACTGTATAATAGTTTATGTCCACACAGGACCTTAGCCTTTCTGGTTTCAGAATCTTCCTTTCCTCAATCATACATGAACTAATAAGTTGGGATCGTATCAGTGTCTTTTTGTCCTCGCTGCTCTTGGAGAGGTTCAAGAGGGTTTTCTGTGCACTCCATGAGAAGCTAACAGTTACAAATGAAATAATGTCAACTTGAAAGCATCCACTTAAACCCAGAGGGAAAAAAATACTGGATTGCACAAATGATGGCTGCTTTTATGCTCTTGCATTTCATTGTGAATCACAGTCCTCAAAAAAAAAAAAAAAAATTGCCCCCCCAAAGGTTAATTTTGCCCACAGTGAGGCCTGAAGATTCTGTGGAATGAGTTTCTCCATCTCAGCTCGCACAAGCATCAACACAATCCTTTAGTAGCCTTTATGGGCAAAGACATCATTACAAGCCATTGTTGGGAAGATGTCCTGTCTGACAAAACAAGCAAGCAATCGAAACATAGTCCCACATGGCAAACAACAATAGAGGGAGTTGTTTTCATGCTTTAATACATTTCTGCTAGATTAACCCCCAGTGGGATCTTATCCTTCTGGTCCACGTGTGTTTGTTCCCCTAATCTTCTTTTGTGTTTATTCCCTGACCCTTGAGCATGTATTTGACTTATGACCTTTTTTTGGTTGATAAAATATGGGCCATCTGACCAGCGTTCATACCAATGAAATGCAAGGACAAGATTATCTCGTCAGCAGCGCGAGGGTCCAGTTTAGCCGGGCAGATGGGATGGAATCTGCAGGATCTGTCTTTCCAACTCTCATTCATAATTTCCAAACAAAAACAAAGACCACAATCAATGTTAATAATATGGAATAAGAACGATTCACTAAGTACATGAATCTCTATCAGTTGAACAGTCAATATGATTTAGCAATTGTATGGGAATAACTGTCATCAGGATCCACTAGAGATTTCTACTGTGTAGTCTAAAAAGCCCCCCTACCCTTCAAAAAAACCTGAAAACAACAATTTTTGTTCAATCGGATAATTTTCTGTAATAATTGATGGTCAATTCAAAAACAAAAAACGCATTGACACTTCTTGGTGGTGCATTAATCAAGTTTTAAAATATAGATATTACAACCTGACTTTTAGCAGACGTTCATTGTGTAAAGTTGTTTTGGTGAATGCTGATGAAAAGCTGATAGATTCTTGGTATAGTCCCCAGTTGGAAGATGTATTTAAGTTCATCTGCCCCCCCAAAAAAAATAAACAATTTGTTTGTACTATTCAGCCAAGGGAAGCTTCTATTTTAATTAAATACCCTCATGATATTATTGCTGAGATGGCTGTAATATTTTTAATTGGCTAATTAATTGACTTGCTAATTGGCTAGTTAATCTAGTTAATCAACTGGTTTTTAAAAATCAACTTTGGAAACTTCAGCTGCTTGACGATACTTATCTCAGTGGGATATGTGGAGGCTCAATTAATGTAATTAAAAGATATGTGAAATTCTGCTCTCGCTCTCTCTCTTTTTCCAAAAAAAGAATAGATGGAGATGCTTCATCCATGTCAAAATGTTTTTTCACTGCTTATGAACCACAGAAATCTTCCTAAACTTATGGGCAGAGTCTATCACCCCTGTATACCTAGAAAACAATCTGGGGGTTGTTAAGGGGGGGGGGGAATGTAATGGATTATTATGATAGGGTCACAGAGACCCCAAAGTAAGTAATAAAGATTTTGAAACATTTATTTTATTTTATTTTATTTACTTTGGATTTATATGTCACACACTCCGCGAGCAGACTCTGGGCGGCTAACAGTCATAATAAAACAATTTAAATTACAGTTGTAAAAAGATAAAAAACATACATGAGAATTGCATCAAGCATGACATCATAGCTGGTATTAAAGCACTTCACAGTCATCCTTCCTACAACCCTGTAAGGTAGGGAAGTATTATCCCCCTACTGTAAAGGGGAGTTTGAGGCTGAGGGAAAGTGGCTAGCGAAGGCCACCTAGTGGTTTTGGTAGCTGAGGTTACATTTGTGCCTGCAAACTTCCTGATCATAGCACATTCTCATAACCAGGGCTTTTTTGGTAGAAAAAGCCCAGCAGGAACTAATTTGCATATTAGGCCACACCCTTGTTTTGCACAGGGCTTTTGGGGTGGGAAAAGCCCAGCAGGAACTAATTTGCATATTAGGCCACACCCATGACACCAAGCCAGCCAGAACTGCATTCCTGCTCAAAAAAGTCTTGCTCATAACTGCTGTACTGCTCTGTACTGTTATGAGGAGTAATTATATGTGTGAGCTAGAGCATGCGGCAGCTCAGTGGAGATTCTAACTCCCTCCCTTGCAATGGTCCCTATTGTCATATCACAGTCTCCTATGAAGAGTGGTGGTGGAAAGTCACAACTGACTTTGCAGACCCCATAGGTTTTCGAGGTGAAAGAGAGGTGGTTTGCCATTATCTCTAGCAACCCTGGACTTCCTTGGTGGTTTCCCAACTAAGTACTCACCAGGGATGACCCTGCTTAGCTTCTGAGATCAGGTCAAGGTACTGTAAAGTGAACTTTCTCTTTAAAAGGATGGGTTGACAGATCACATAGAGATTCATTTGGAGAAAAGCATTTTTCCATTTACAGAAGTCGTCATGCTGTTCTCTGGAATCCTAGTTTTAGTTAAAGAAAGTGCAGGTGGTGTTTTTGTTAAATTAAAAAAAAAGTTTATCGCGACCAACTAAGACATCACAATGCAGTAAGCAAGCTTTTGAGCTCACCAGAATTCTTTTTCAGGCTCCCTGACCCAATTACACCTTGGCCTTTCTTTTCTCAGGTCTAGTTTACATAGGATAGAGAAATGCTAAGGTGGTAGAATGGAATAGACTGTGCCATTTTAGACTGAAAGAGATAACATTTCCATTTTGCACATCCCTTCACATGGACATTCCCTGCAGACAGAAAGCTAAAGCAGCAGGGAGAAAGTGTAGAGTGCCTCTTCTTTACAGCTGTACTGGTTTACAGATTTGCAAGGAGCTTTTTTTTCTTTAAGGGACCATTCCAAAATGGGAGCCCACATGATCCTCTACCTGTTGTCTAGAATGGTGCGATCCACTCTAATGTTCTGACACCTGGTTGCCAGGAAGTCTCCCAGTAGTGGGCAGCAACTCTACAGAAGGAGAGCCATTGAGTTGCAGATACACTGTGTTCACATGTGGAATGGACACATGTGGAAGCTGCCTTATACTGAGCCAGACTCTTGGTTCACTGAGGTCAGCAGGGCTGGAATTCTAGCAGGAGCTCCTGTGCATATTAGGCCACACACCCCCGATGTGGCCAATCTTTCAAGAGCTTACAAAAAAGAGCCTCATAAGCTCTTGGGGGATTGGCTACATCAGGGGTTTGTGGCCCAATATGCAAAGGAGCTCCTGCTAGAATTCCACCCCGGAGGTCAGTATTGTCTATTCAAACTGGCATCAGCTCTCCAGGGTCTCATGTTGAGCTTTTTCATATTACCTACAGCTTGGTCCTTTTCATTGAAGATTCTGCGGATTGAACCTGAGACCTTCTGCCCGCAAAGCAGAGGTTCCATTGAGCAAAGCAAAGGTTTGCTCAATGGAAAAGCCAGTTTGGTGTAGTGGTTAAGTGTGCTGACTCTTATCTGGGAGAACCAGGCTTGATTCCCCACTTCTCCACTTGCACCTGCTGAAATGGCCTTGGGTCAGCCATAGCTCTGGCAGAGGTTGTCCTTGAAAGGGCCGCTGCTGTGAGAGCCCTCTCAGCCCCACACACCTTACAGGGTGTCTGTTGTGGGGGGAGAAGATATAGGAGATTGTAAGCCACTCTGAGTCTCTAATTCAGAGAGAAGGGTGGGGTATAAATCTGCAGTCTTTTTCTTCTTCTTCCACTGAGCTACAGCCCCCTGTTTGCTAAGGGGGACTCTGGGCTCTGTCCAGTGCTGAGTTGCCCAGCCCTTCTTGGCAAGTATTTGCAGTCAGGAGCCTTCCCATCTCTACAACCGACAGGCATTTGGCTTGTACAAATATAGGAGCCAAAATCACAGGGTCAGTCCTAGATATGCACAGCTTAAAATCTAATTGTGTCTGATTGCTGGGCAGGAAGGGAAAGAAATAGACAAGAGATTCACATTATCTGATGCATTTCTTTGTGGTGGGAAAAGGAGGGGGTGAGGGGAGTTTAACAGCAGTCAACTCCATATTTGCATATGTTTGTTCTTCCCAGCGAAATCAATCTCTTTGAAGGATGCAAGAAAACTTTGGAGGAAGAAAATATTATTAATGCTGTAAGAGAACACAGAAAGAAGTCTTTAGTAAACATTTATTTTCCAGTAGAGATCATCATTTTTGACAAGTGCTTATTTTCATTATTTTTTTTAGATTAAAAAAAAAATAGTAAGAAAAAAGTGTCTTGAATTGCTTTGAATGTCAAAAAAAATTAGGCTCGGTGAGAATCTGTACGCAGAACGTTACACATAGTGGTTTACACAATTAATAGCTGCACACTGGGATTCTGTAAAAGTATGCATCTGGGAATCTGCTACAAAGAAATTCTGAAGAAGGGCATATTCTATGGTATACCATAGAGTACAAGAGAAACATAAATCCTAGCATGACATCACATCCCTACTCAGCTCCCTCCTCAAACTCCACCCTTCTCAGGCATCACATCCAAATCTCCTGAAATTTTCCAAACCAGAGTTCGCATTCCTATGCCTGATGTATATAAACACCATAAAATTTACATGCACAACAGAAAGATAAAAAACCAACAGCAAAAAGCAAAGAATAGAAACAATTCAAACACAAAGCAACAGAGAATATTGAGATATCATTAGTATCATTCAGGTCAACCTAAAGGAAAAGAGGTATTCTCAGATCCATCCAGACATAAAGTGTATTTAGACAGAAGGAACTGAAGCTGTTTAATGTGAAAGAGGCCTTTGGCTGTCATGCTTTCTTAAACTATACCAATCTCATGGGGTTCTTCTGAGGACAAAGTGATGGTAGGGAGAGACCTGCATGCTGCTGTAACTTGCCCGAAGGACGGGCTGGGATAAAAGTGTACTAGATAGACAGGTTTTTGGGCAAGAAGTTGGGATAGGATTATTTCTTCCACTGGGGGCAAGGATCACATGATGCAGAACTCTGTTTCTGAGAGCCAGTCTAGTGTAGTGGTCAAGTGCACAGGCTCTTATCTGGGAGAACTGGGTTTGATTCCCCACTCCTCCATGTACAACTGCTGGAGGAGATCTTGGGTCAGTCATCATTCTGTCAGAGCTGTTCTCCCAAGAGCAATTTCTGTCAGAGCTTTCTCAGCCCCACCTACCTCACAGGGTGTCTGTTGTAGGGAGGGGAAGGGAAAGGAGATTGTAAACTGTTCTGAGACTCCAAATGAAGGGTGAGGTATAAATCCATTCTCCTCCTTCTCTTCTTCTTCGAATGAGATGCAATGTACAATTCATGACAGAAACTATTTTAAAATACTATCTTCGAAACTTTTTAAACTGTCTAAATCCTTATGCTTCTTTGACCTCAAAGGCCAAATTTACTTTATCTTCCATTATTTGTGAACTGGCCAAGGGGATTCAAGCATGTAATATGTGTCAATCTCTGTCCTGAATCTGCTATCTAGCAGCTTCACGGGGAGCATTCAATAAAGTTAGTGGGCAGTGCATTCAAGACAGACTAAAGGAAAGACTTGTTTACTCAATGAGTGACTAAAATGCTGAATTTGACGGATTTCGCATGTGGCTTGTTCTGGGTGGAGAGTCCTTTTGCTCCTGGGGCTTCTCTCCGTTTTCACACAAGTTGCCCCGGAGCTGCGAGTTGGTGAGGCGCTCTTCCCCAGCAAGCAGGATCCTCTTCCAAGTGGTTTCTGCTTGCTGCGGGAGAATGGAGCGCCAGCTTGCAGCTCTGGGACAACTTGTGTAAAAACAGAGAGACGCACTGGGATCAAAAGGACTCTCCACTCGGAACAAGCCCTAGTGCGAAATCGCTCTCTGTTTCCAGAGGATGTAGGGATGACCACAGGCATACAGTTTTAAATGGGGTCTAGACAGATTCACAGCGGGCGGATCTATCAGTGGCTGCTAGCCATGCTGACTAAAGGGAAAGTCCAGATTCAGTAAACTTGTGAATCCCAGTGCCCTGAGGCAACCATCAAGGGAAGGCCTCAGCCTCTATGCCCTGTTGTTGAACCTGAATAACTGGCTGGTGTGGGACACGCTTACTGATTGGATGGACCAACTGGTTTGATTCAGCAGGGCCCATTTTAATTTCTTATCGAGCGATGATTGTAGCTCTTCTATGAATAAGACAATATGTGAACAATTGCTGCTCGCCGTTAAGCTTTGCCACTCTGATCCAAATACCCCAAAATATCAAATACCACTCCAGTACCCCACAAAAGATCTGGAAGACAGGGAATGTTCTTTTAGCTCAGGTGTGATTTTTATGCAGGAATATGGTTTGACACATTTACAAAAATGAAAACTGTTAGATATTATTTACCAATTATCTTAATCAGTTCTGAGAATCCTACTGGGGGGATTGATAGATCTGCCTCGAAGCAAAGGTATCAGCAACAGTAAGAAAATTAAATGCAACATGTCTTTGGAAGGACGTCCCTGCAGCTTTTGTATTGGTCTGTACTAATGACTCTGAATGCATTTGTTTGAGGGGGGAACTACAGAAAGCCGGTTGCACTTTATTTAATATTCAGATAAGTGCTATTCACCTGCTGTTAAGCCACAACATCTAAAGTCATTCTCTGAATACTGATAATTATATGAAACAGACTCCCCTAGAGGCTGGTAGTCTAGTCTGGATTCACCTGGAATACAAACATGGGTAATATGGTAGTTTATGAGCAGAGAAGTAGCTAGAGTTTACAGAATTGTCCATGAGCTGATGTACATATTTCCCCCAGAGAGGACAGGCATCTACTTCGGAGATTGTTGATAGAGGACAATCAGGTCATTTCTCCTTCATTGCGAGATTCAAGTCTAGTAACACCTTAAAAGCCAACAAGATTTCTTGCACATGCCTTGATCTGGATAGCCCAGGCAAGCCCAATCTCATCAGATCTTGGAAGAGAGGCAGGGTTGACCTCGGCAAATATTTGGATGGGAGACCTCCAGAGAATACCAGGACCAGGTGGCAGAGGCAGGCTGTATCAAGCTACTTCTCTGAATGTCCTCCATGCTACCGTTTAGTGTAGTGGTTAAGTGCATGGGCTCTAATCTGGGTTTGATTCCCTACCTCCACATGCACCTGCTGAGTGACCTTGGATCAGTCACAGATTGCTTGAAAGAGCAATCTATGCCCCACCTACCTCACAGGGTGTCTGTTGTTGGGGAGGAAGGTAAAGGAGATTGTAAGCTGCTCTGAGACTCTGATTCAGAGAGAAGGGCAGGGTATAAATCCAATTTCTTCTTCCTCTGGATCCAGCTGAGAGTTCACTGCTGACCTCTCTCTCTCTCCCCCCACATCTTAGCTCCACCCACACTCTCCCAGTCACCAACCAATCACCTCACTCCCTCATTCCCCCTCTTTCTCCTCCCCTTTCTCTACTACAACTTACCAACAATTAAAGGAACACACACATGTATAAATTCAAATCATTACAATTATGTTAATGTATTCTGTATTATCTGATGCAATCCACCCTGAACCCGCTTGCAGGGAGGGTGGAATATAAATCGAAATAAATAAATACATCTTTCTTGCTTTTAGTGTCGATACTGCTCAGATATAAAAGTCTGGTCAGCATGTGAGCACACAAAGATCCTGACACTCAGGAATGCCCACTTGGTCCCACATGTTGTCACATTCTCAGGACACATGTGAAGATCAGGGCCAGCATTCATTAAAAGTGCAAACCGACCCCCCCCCCCCAATAAAAAAAAGACCCAACAATCCTATCTTCTGTCTTGGCAGGCATTTCCCAAAGTCAACAGTATTTAACAGGCTGGTTAGAAGAGAAACATTTCCAGCCATTATCTACAGCGCTAGCATTGTCAAAGATCAATGTAATATTCTATAACAATGCTAATAATGAATACTATTTGCAGAACTATTGCCCATGATAAATATACAACCGAGAGAAGAGGAATAAATACAAAGGTTTGCTTGTTGTAGGCGGGAACCAGGATTAATCACAGGGATCTTTTAATGCAAATGAGCTCACACCAGTTTTGTTGGATTAACTCACACTGTGGCTTATTCTTGCGGTTTAAGTAGTTGGGTGGGGAAAAGGAGGGGGGGAACGTGAGAGGATCAAATTGCCCTCACAGCATGGATTTTTGAGCGGCATGCAGACGAACAAAGCCACTGGAGGAATGAGCAGGTGCACTGGTCTAATTATACCCTGAGTGTTGTGAGAGGGTAGCGAAGTTCCCCAGTTGCATCCCATGTGGATGTAAGGTGTTATCAGTCCTCATCAAAATGAAAGGGGAGAGCAGGGACAAGGCATCTGGAGAGAAAAGGGAGGGAGTGGGAAACCGATCAGCAGAGACATGGGATACAAAACAATACTCAACAGTTAGAAACCAACAGCCTGCTTTTCAGGGAGAGCCATTGTGGTTTACGTTGGTTGGTTGGGGAGTAAGTACAACCTGTGATCCAGTAAGCCAAACGCAGTCCAATGTTCATGCATAACGGTTCCTCTAGAGATTAGTAAATGTCCTAAGAGCCAGTTTGATGTAGTGGTTAAGTGCGCGGACTCTTATCTGGGAGAACCGGGTTTGATTCCCCACTCCTCCACTTGCAGCTGCTGGAAAGGCCTTGAGTCAGTCATAGCTTTCGCAGAGCTGTCCTTGAAAGGGCAGCTCCTGTGAGAGCTCTCTCAACCTCACCCACTCATGGCAATCTCTGGCACCACTGCTGGAGGAGGAAGAGTAGGAGGAGGAGGAAGACCTAAAAAGCCACTACCAATCTGAGTAAATAATATAGAGTAGAGGCACAATGACCTGAAGGGTTGAAAAAGATTCTTCTATCCCTGACACCTAAAAGACTGGTGTCAATCAGAGTAGCCAATGTCAAGTGATTGACCAATGGCCTGAACTAATTGTTGGTAAATTGTAGTAGAGAAGGTGGGGGGGCGGAGAAAGAGGGGATATGAGGGAATGAGGTGATTGGTTGGTGACTGTGAGGGTGTGGGCACAGCTAAGAAGAATGTGGGGAGAGAAAGAGAGAGAGAGGAAGTCAGTGAACTCTCAGCAGAGGGACAGCAGTTAATAGTCAGTTGTGGTCAGTCAGAGTCCAAGAAGCAATCTTCTGATTAAAATCCCATACTAGTGCTGTGAAAGGCATTAAGATTCTAGGGAAGAAAAGCAGAATACTTTAGAGGACATTTTAGGAGCTAGATAGAGATCCCAAACCTAATATTGTCAGAATTTTACAGAAGTGTGAGAGACAGAAGCTGCCAGAAATCTCAGTTAGGAAGAGAAAGGAGGATTTGAGAATGAGTAGTGTGTGAAAGGAAAGAGCGTGACACCTCAGGCAGAAGTTATTATGATTCACTGAAGAATTAAGCTATAAACATCTTGAAACCGAGATGCTTATTGTACAAATAAAGTTTTATTCTGTTTTATATTAACCTGGAGTACTATGATATAAAATTATGAGTCTCGTCCTCAGGGCCACATAGTCTAATGAAGAAACCTTAAGGGTTTGGGTGCAATTCAGTGGGGAACATTAAATAAAGTGTTTGGAATAGGGTTGCCAATCCCCAGGTGGGGGCAGGGGATCCCCTGGTTTGGAGGCCCTCCCCCCGCTTCAGGGTCATCAGAAAATGGGGGGAGGGGAGGGAAATGTCTGCTGGGAACTCTGTTATTCCCTGTGGAGATTTATTCCTATAGGAAATCATGGAAAATTGATCCGTGGGTATCTGGGGCTCGGGGGGGGTGGTTTTTTGGGGGTAGAGGCACCAAATTTTCAGTATAGCATCTAGTGCCTCTCCCCAAAATACCCCCCAAGTTTCAAAAAGATTGGACCAGAGGGTCCAATTCTATGAGCCCCAAAAGAAGGTGCCCTTATCCTTCATTATTTCCTATGGAAGGAAGGAATTGAAAAGGTGTGCCGTCCTTTTAAATGTGATGGCCAGAACTCCCTTAGAGTTCAATTATGCTTCTCACAGCCTTGATATTGGCTCCACCCCTAATTTCTCCTGGCTCCACCCCCAAAGTCCCCAGATATTTCTTGAATTGGACTTGGCAACCCTAGTTTGGAATTAAATTCCTGGTGGCAGCATTCCATACATTAAGAGGGAAGTCATGACAATAATGATTCAGTAAGTTAAAACAATTTAAATATAAATATAAATCAGTCATTGATTAGAATATGATGAACCTGAGCCGGAGCTACTGGGTCATAAAGAGCTTCTTCATACTGCCAGGTGGAGAGAAAGGCTGCAGTAAGGGAGGCCAACATGGTGGAACAACTCCATTTTACAGGCCTTGCAAAATGGTAGAAGGTCTGGCAGGGGCCTGATCATCAAGCAGGAGTGTGTTTCACCAGGCCAGGGCCAGGGTGGAAAATCCCTTGGCCAAGGCTAAGCAGACGTCTTTTGGCCAGAGACAGCCAGTAGATGTTGGTTAGATGAGCATAAAGCGGGCCCTCAGATATGTCAGTCCCAGGCTGCACAGGGCTTTAAAGGTCAATACCATGTAGAACAGGAAGGCTGGATTCCGACCCCTCTGCGCACACTCCACTGCAAACTGAATTTCCACAGAGGGAAATGTCCTCCAGCCTGGTATTGACTTCAGCATTTTATTAATTAGGACTACATTCAGAACATGCTCCAGTGATTACAATGGTGATAAAAGACAGGCAAAAGGAAAACTACAGGGGATGAGTCAACTCTCTCTTGAGCACAGAGCACTCCAGCAAATGCCCCGGACTGGAGTAAGAACCAGGCCTCAGATTCAGCAGGGGCTCACATGAGCACAGCACCTGAACCTTTCTAAGGGTTCCCCCTCTTCCTCCCCACCTACTTTGTCCATTGAATAGTAGGTGCAGCTGCATAACAATCTCTGGATTAGGAGAGCAGGCAGCCAGCCAGCCACCAGGGGCTTTGCCATGCCCCCAGCAGCCCTCATTAACCCCTGAAGAAGCCCACACCACCTTTTCTCCACTTTTTTTGTGATTTTGGGCGGCGGGTGGCTTGCTGGGCTTTTGACTGTGAGTGAAGGGCAGCCCAGGAGAGCCCCAGGTGAGCGAGGCCTGTTGGGCTGGCTACATCTCTAGCCAGCCCAAGCAGGCCTCACTCACCCAGGGCTCTCCTTTCTTGCATCGGGTTGCTTTTGGCTGGGGGGTGGCAGCATGTGCTAATAAGTTATGCTAATGAGCTCCACCACCTATTTTTCCAGAAAATGGTAAGAACAAAAGGTTTACCTTCTCACATCTTTTTTAAACTCAGCATTTTTGTATGCACAGACTAAAATCTGGAAAATGACTAACACAGAGAAGTCTGGTTCTGTGTACTGATGATGGTTCAAGCTGAAGAATATTAGATCCCAGTAGCTTTCTACTAGTGGAAGTAGGTTGGTCTACACCTTTTCCCTCCCTTAAGCAAAATGGTACCCATGGGCACCTTTGGGCTCACTTTGTGTTTCTTTGTACCCACTTCTTCCTGAAAACATTTCCTCAAAGCAAAGGACCAGTTCTGTCTTTCCTCCCTTCATGGGATTGGGATGTACTTCATAAGAGCTCAGGAGGCATCTTGATTTGTCTGAAGGGGCACACAGTTGGAAACAGTTCCCTCCAAGGAGGCTTAGCTTGAAATTTCCAAACTTCATGTGGGATCACTCATTTACAACTGCACCAAGTCAATGTAACAGCCATTTTGTCCTTGGTTCTCTCAAGGAAGCCATTTTGTTTGGTTTCCACTAACTTTTCCTGAAATCCCAACAGCATCCAAAGGTTTAACAAAGCTGGATGTCCCATCCTAGCAGTAGCTTGTATATCCTAAAAAGCTAGTGATGGGGGGTTGCAGGCAAATATGGGGGGAAAGCCACAGGATTGAGGCCCTGAAAAATGGAGGAAAATAAGGCAAGATTGCTTCACCTTGTCCTAAATGTCATACAATCTGTTAATACTATCAGACTCTGTCAAAAAATACTGGTCCCAGGAACCAGTTGTTTGTTGAAGGATAGGATTCAAACACTTATTTTTAAAAAAGTGTTAAATAAGAAGTTGCCCAAAGGGGTGATACAAATCAATTGTGGATGCTAAGTTTGAAAGAAGAAACAGTAGAAAACGTATATGAAGTTTATAGAGCAGTTAAGGGATGATGATGATGATGATGATGATGATGATGATGATGATGATGATGATGATGATGATGATGATGATGATGATGATATTGGGTTTAAATCTCAGCGTCTCAGAGCAGCTCACAATCTCCTTTACCTTCCTCCCCCACAACAGACATCCTGTGTGGTGGGTGCGGCTGAGAGGACTCTCACAGAAGCTGCCCTGAGAGGACTCTCACAGAAGTTGTCTACATCTGCCAGAGCTATGGATGACCCAAGGCCATTCCAGCAGGTGCAAGTGGAGGAGTGGGGAGTCAAATCCAGTTCTCCCAGATAAGAGTCCGCACACTACACCAAACAGGTAGTCCCCTGTGCAAGCACCAGTCATTTCAGACTCTGGGGTGACATCGCATCACAACGTTTTCATGGCAGACTTTTTTACGGGGTGGTTTGCCACTGCCTTCCCCAGTCATCTACACTTTCCCCCCAGCAAGCTGGGTACTCATTTTACTGACCTTGGAAGGATGGAAGGCTGAGTCAACCTTAAGCCAGCTACCTGAACCCAGCTTCCGCCAGGATTGAACTCAAGTTGTGAGCAGAGAGCTCAGACTGCAGTACTGCAGCTTTACCACTCTGTGCCATGGGGCTAGGTAGATAAGGGATACAATTGCTTATAAAAAGAAGGGAAAATGCATTCATGCACATACCATATATTAATAACTGCAGCATCGGATGACTTTGCAATGCATGCATAAATACTCAGGCATGCATGCAGTTTGCACATGCACTGGTGCTGTGCATGCTTTGAGATAAATGCACAGGTAGAGGCCAGAATACTCAGTGCTGCTGCTCCTCTACCCACATTGCCCTATACCTTCAATACTCACATATGTATGAGTCTACTACTACCTTCCCACTGGCAAGTTCCCAGTGTCGTTGACTCCAACTGGCACTAGCCCTTCCAGGTAGAGCAATTTCATAGTTTTGGTACAAGACACATCTCAGAGAACTTTCTGCATGCAAAACAGCTCAGAGGATCAGATTCTCCTCTTGTTCCTATTTTAAGCACGGGGAATCTTGAATGCTCTGGCTTTTCAAACCACAGTGCTGGCTACCTGACAGAACTCTGTTTTACTAGTCTGACCAATAAAATACTGGCTGGCAAGCCTCAAGGGAAAAGCCGCCCAAAGGAGTGATACAAATCAATTGCGGATGCTAAGTTTGAAAGAAGAAACAGTAGAAAATGTATAGGTCTAACAGTAGCTCCTTTGAGACAAGTACAAACCCAGATGAACTGAACTTTCCAGGGTACTAACCGCTCTATTCTGGATGCCGACTTCTAAAGAAGTTTAACAAAAACAGAACAGGACTTCCCAATTTTACTTCCCATGACTAGTTTAGGTTAATTGTCAAAATATCAGATAACTGAAAGACGCATTTCCCTTAAACTTGTCTCCTATTTTTTTTTCTCCTAGTTGTTCCTCTGTAATATATCTAGGCAAACATTTGTTCCACTGATCATTTCTGGGCAAAAGACATGAATCACTAGACTGCGGAAAAACCACAAAGGCAGCTGTGGATCATTAGAAAACAGGCCTCCCGTTCAAGAAGCCTGCCCTCAGAAGGTTTTCTGCAGGAAACCGCCTTGGCTTGTAGGGCTTTGCTGTGTAACGAAAGCAGAGCAATAGAAATTAGATAATTCCTCCTCAACACACATTCATTGTGAGAAATACACACCTCCTTGCTATTGAACTGACTGATGATTAACTACAAACAAGGGGTAATCTTAGACAATGGGCAATATCCCTGGGCCTTGCACTTGGAGGGACTCAGCCATCCATGGCTCTGCCCACTGAAGAGGAGGGGGAAAGAAGAAGAGTGGGCTTTTGCCCCTGTTTGCACCTGCCCTGCCTGAAGCTCAGACAAAAGCAAGGGGGAGAAGGCTATGCACAGAGCAGAGCTTTTTTTTTTGCAGCAGCAGGAACTCCTTTGCATATTAGGCCACACACCCCTGATGTAGCCAATCCTCCAAGAGCTCGTGGTAGGCCCTGTGAGAAAAGCCCTGTAAACTCTTGGAGGATTGGCTACATCAGGGATGTATGTCCTAATATGCAAAGAATTTCCTGCTTTTTTTTAAAAAAAAAAAGCATGGAACAGAGCATGCAACAAATATACCAACCGGTATCGTAACCGCAAATTACTGAAGCCGCTCAAAATATACTGCAAAGTTGTCTACATCTCAGTATATCAAAACATGTAAGCCAGTGATTCCCAACCAGGGTTCTGTTTTCAAAGCCACAGGGGGGTTTACAAGGCAAGTGGTTTACCATCTCCTTTCTTTGCAGAGCCTTCCTTGATGGTCTCCCATTGAAGCACCGACTCTTCTTATCTTATGAGATTTGATGAGACCCAGCTATACTATCCCACCTTTCCTACCCCCTCAGACCAAACCCTGAGATATTTAGCCGTCCTGGACTTAGTGTTGAATTCAGGCCCATCGTGACGTCTTGCCCTAACTTGACTCACTGGATTGATGTGAGAATAAAAGTTGTGACCTACGGCATTCTGAAATAGACCCTTGCCATTTCTAGGGGATCCATTTCTGGGTAGGGTTGCCAATCCCCAGGTGGGGGCAGGGGATCCCCCAGTTTGGAGGCCCTTCTTCTGCTTCAGGGTCATCAGAAAGCAGGAATGCAGGGGGAAATGTCTGCTGGGAGACCGATTCTCATAGGGTATAATGGAGAATTGATCCATGGGTATCTGGGGCTCTGGGGTGGGGGGGAGCTGTTTTCTGAGATAGAGGCACTAAATTTTCAGCAAAGCATCTTGTGCCTTTCCTCAAAACACCCTGAAAATTTCAAAAATATTGGACCAGGAGGCCCAATTTTACAAGTCCCCAAAGAAGGTGCCCCTAGCCTTCATTATTTTCAACGGAGGAAAGGCATTTAGAAGGTGTGCAGTCCCTTTAAATGTGATGGCCAGAACTCCCTTTGGAGTTCAATTATGCTTGTCACAACCTTGCTCCTGACTCCACCTCTAATGTCTCCTGGCTCCACCCCCAACATCACCAGATATTTCTTGAACCGGACCCTATTTCTGGGATCACCATGAGTGGAGAAATCCCCATACTGTGAAGCGAGGAATATGCTGCCTCCCAGTAGCAAAACAACCACATTTACTGAAGACAATAATGATGTAATGGATATGACTATGGTGGGGTGGAGGTAAAAACTGACTGGAGATCACATTGTATAGTCAGACCACAGACTGCATAAGTGAAATTGCAAATTGTGAAACCTCAAATGGTGAGAGTTTACTGTACTCCACTGACTGATTCATTCCATGGATCTGTTCCACTAACAGAGATGCTTTCCCCCAGTGGAAGGACCCTTCCTCTGATATGTGACCCTTACATCAGGAGAAGTCTTCTTCTAGAGGGGAAAAAAGAAGAGTTGGTTTTTATGCCCCCACTTTTCTTTACCCTAAGGTGTCTCAAAGCAGCTTACAATCGCCTTCCTTTCCTCTCTCCACAACAGTCACCTTGTGAAGTAGGTGGGGCTGAAAAAGTTGTAACTGGCCCAAGGTCACCCAGAAGGCTTCATGTGAAGGAGGGAGGAATCAAACCCAGTTCTCTAGATTAATGTCCATTGCTCTTGACCAGGGGTCGCCAAACTTGCTTAACGTAAGAGCCACATAGAATAAACATCAGATGTTTGAGAGAAGGAAGGAAGGAAGGAAGGAAGGAAGGAAGGAAGGAAGGAAGGAAGGAAGGAAGGAAGGAAGGAAGGAAGGAAGGAAGGAAGGAAGGAAGGAAGGAAGGAAGGAAGGAAGGAAGGAAGGAAGACAGACAAATAGATGGGAAGGGGGAGGTGGAAAGAAAGTTACTTCAACTTCAAATGCATTCTCCAAGCTGCTGGCTGGCTTGGCTTGGGTTGGAGAAGTGATTTAAAGAGAGAAATGCCTTCTCCAAGCCATCTGACAGGGTGGTAGAGGCTCCAAGAGCCACACAATATATGTGAAAGAGCCACATGTGACTCCTGACCTCAGTCTGCCCCCCCCCGCCCCAGTCTTGACCATTTCACCATGTATCTTTTCTTTCCACCTATTCTCCCATGTTACCATCAATAAATTCAGGGCTTTTTTTGTAGCAGGAACTCCTTTGCATATTAGGCCACAAACCTCTGATGTAGCCAATCCTCCAAGAGCTTACAGGGCTCTTAGTTCAGGGCCTACTGTAAGCTTCAGGAGGATGGGCTACATCAGGGGGCATGGCTTAATATGCAAAGGAATTCCTGCTACAACAAAAGCCCTGAATAAATCTAAATATCCTGGAAGACCCTGAAAAAAATTGGGCTGCTAGAAATGTCGATAAAAGACACAGTTATTATTATACTGCAATGTGAACATCAGCATGGATAAAAGACACAACCAAGGGACTGAGTGTAATAGTTGCATACTATAGTATACATGGATGTATTAATGTTCGAAAACCTCCTCTTCAGAATCCCGGCAAACATTCCGCTGTAAATATCGATGGGGAATAAAACCTCTTTTCATTGCTGCTTAAAATAATGCTTCATTTAAACATTAAAAACAACCCAGTTACAATTTATGCTTTTTTCCTCCCACCTCATTGCTTCTTCCTCCTATAAAGTTATTTCATCGTCTTCTAGATCAAAGGCATGGTAGTCTATAGAAAGCAAATTAGGAATGTGTTATTTTCAAAGGAGGAAATCTCAGTGAGACTTATAATTTTATTTTTCCCCCTCATTGTGCAGAATAACATAAATCAAAAGAAGCAATAGTCTACCTTCTGTTTTGACTACTTTGACCCTCTTCAACCCCTGCCAATTTTTATCTCATTTTTGTTTAACTTTGTACATCAGAGTTTAATTTTAAAGCTGGTCCAGAAGACAGTGATGTATAGGTTACATCAAGTATAGCTTAAATTACCCTCTCCCCAGGGATTTGGAAAGCGGTGGGGAGGGCCCTTCTCTTGCCATGGGACAGCAGCAGGGAAGAGAAGTGAACAAAACCAACCTCCTGGACTCGGCCATCCTCAGCGACAGAGACCTCTCATCCAGACCACCACGTATGTGTGTGTTTCCGGACGGACAGACAGAGAGAATTTAAAATCTATTTAAAATACCGGTGACATTTGCCCAATGGGAATGTTTGACATGTACGTATCAAAACAGAAATATATGGATTAAGAATTAAGTATAAGCCACTCTGGGATGCCAGTTGAGAGGAAGGTGGAGTTAAGTAAAACAAACAAACAAAAGCAGTAGATCTCTTCAGACATTACATCCACGTGAACTGGGAGTCCATCGACCACACATAGTGAGAGGACGTGGTCCCCACAATACGTTTGATATGTGCGGTTACTGTTTCATCTGACCTAGTCAATACATAGACTTTCCAGGCATGTACAGCTGGAAAATCAGGGTTCTGATCCTCTTGTATGGGAATGTCATCATCATCATCATCATACCTTTTATTGGCATATTCAGGCATAATATAAATTGAGGACAGACAAAATATACAGTCCAAGATTAAGAACAATAAGCTAATAGAATTTATAGCAAAACATGCCCCGCATAGATTTTAATGGACTTCTCCAGGAATTTGCTTGTGATTTCTATTTCATTACCTTTCGGTAGGCAGCAATAGTCAATCCCATTCACTAGGCTGCAGGGAAGGGGAGAAAGATTTCCAAACGGTTCCCTCCGAGGATTAGAATATAGCTGGCAGTCCAGCAATATATGTTGGATAGAATCTGGACTGTTCGCCCCACAAGGACAGACTCTCTCGCCATATGGGATTTGGAGGAATCTGCCATAAAAAAGGAGGAAATAGTACATGTTGTTGTTGTTGTTCAGTCGCACAGTCAAGTCCAACTCTTTGCGACCCCATGGACAAAGTCACGCCAGGTCCTCCTGTCTTCCACCATCCTCCGAAGTCTGCTTAAATTCGTGTTTGTTACATCAGTAATGCTGTCCAGCCATCTCATCTTTTGCTGTACCCTTCTTCTTTTGCCTTCTGTCTTTCCCAGCATCAGGATCTTCTCCAGTGAGTGCTCCCTTCTCATTTGGTGGCCAAAGCATTTGAGCTTCAGCTTCAGCATCTGACCATCCAAGGAACAGTCTGGGTTGATTTCCCTTGGAACTGACTGATTTGATCTTCTTGCAGTCCAAGGGATTCTCAAGATTCTTCTCCATACCTCCCCCCCCCCCCGCCCTAAATCTGCATGTAGCCCAGTTCATGCAAAATGGAAACTACATGTGCCATCAAGATGCAACCAGCTTATAACAATCCCATAAGGTTTCCTTCCTTCCTTTGAATTTTGTGTGTGTGCATGCCTGGAAGACATGATGATTTCTGGTGACCCCCAACTGGAGCATGAAGGATGTTCAGAAATGTGGCTTGAGACAACCAGCCTCTGCCTCCCAACCTTGGTATTCCAAGGAGATCTCCCATCCAAGTACTTTCCAGGATCAGCCCTGCTTAGCTTCCAAGACCTGACAAGATCAGGCTTGTCTAGGCTATCCAGGTCAGGGCAAAACCCCATATAATTTTCAAGGCAAGAAATGAACAGAGGTGGCTTGCCATTGCTGGCCTCTGTGTAGTAACCCTGGATTTCTTTTGGGTCTCCCACCCAAGTATTAACATGGGCTGACTGACCCTGCTTAACTTTCCAGATCTGATGAGATCGAGCTAACTTGGGCCACCTAGGTCAGGGTCTTCCAACTTCAGGGCTCTAAAATATAACGTTACTTATTTCAATTATTTACCCCTCTGTTTTCAATTAAAATGGTAAGTTCTCAAAGCAGTTCGTAAAGACTGAAAGACCAATAAAATACCATTAATAAAAGGCATTCTAGAAAGGCTTCTAAACAATCCAGGCAATTAGGAAAATAAAAAGTTTAGGGCAATTTCAAAATGGGGATACCACCAAAGCAAATGGCCTTGAACGATTTAATCTTATAAATCATTTTTAAATGATTTTTTTTAAAAAACCCAACAAAATACAGCAACCTTTTGGTTAAAAAAAAAAAAAAAAAAGCTGATTGTATAGACGCCAAAGGGAAGCATCTGCCCAGATGGCAAAAGCTGGTTTCCTTAAGACCAGTGGAATACATCACTACTCCAGGCCTCATTTTGGGCAGGAGCTCACAGAAGCAGAGCTTCAGAACCTCTAAATTTTATTGTGCTTGCTTTCTTTCTTACTCCCCTCCAAAAAAAACAACCCCCCCCCAAAAAAAACCCCTTGTTTCTGGGCTCCATTGTTCAAACCCGTGTGAGAATTTTGCTGAAATCTAAGATTTGACAAACTCTCCAATATTTTTCCCCACAAAAATGGGGAAACAACCCAAACGTATAAAGCAGACAGATGGAAATCTTCATCATGCCACTGTGGCCACACAGGAGAAAGTAATTTTAAAAAGTGTGATAAGAGGAAGGTTTTATTATGACAGTTCTAATTCAAGAAGCCTTTTAAGGTAGATGCTGAGCTGCCATAATTTAGTACACCTTCCGGTGATGTCAGGGGTTTGTGGTATATGCAAATGAGTTGTGCTAATGAGCTCCAGCACCTCTTTTTTCTACAAAATGACCCCTGACTACCACCACCATAAAAAAATGGAATGCCCAGGAACACAAATATGGCACTGACATATGCCCATTGCAAGAGGGAAACAAACAAACAAACAAAAACCCCAGTGCTGCAGGGCCTGGTGGAAAACAGGATTTGCCTAGATGCTTAAAGCATTCCATCGCCCAAGAACAGTTCTGAGCTTATGATGAGCCACAGGCTGTTGACACAGAAAACTTGGCCTGATCTGAAACTCTGAAAACCCTCTTTCCAATTATCCACCACAGGGCGCAGTGTGCGTGTTTTGATGGAGTCAAGCTACAAACCACAAGGAGAGCTCTATAGCAGACCACAAAAAAAAAAACACCCAGGATTGGCACCACCTGTCTCTGAGGAGTTGAAGTTTCAGAGTTCCTTTATCACCTGACCTGCTGACCTGAAGATAGCAAAACTGACCTCGTCTACCCCGAGGAGTCTATTGCTGAGATTCCCCCAGGGGAGCTCCAACCAGCTGCAAGCTGATCCAGTGATTAACCCTTCTGTGTTGTGGATGTAACACTGGAGTCAGGGTAATAAAGCTTTCACTGCATAACAGATCCTGCGCTTTGTAAATTGTTGCTCTTATCAGCTCCACTCGAGGCTGTTATCCCCTTCGCTGGGAGGCAAAGCTGCCAAGCTGTTCTTTGGAAAAGCTTCTGGCTCTATAAAGGAAAGGATATTTATTCACTCGCCGAGGAGGATAATGGAAAGGAAACGCTCTTTTCAGTAAAAGGCAGTTGAGGCTGGCTGTGGCCTCTCTCTGTCCCCTAAGCAAAGCGAATATCAGGGAACCCTTACCAGACTGAAACGTGAAATTCAGACATGTGTGGGTTTTGGGAAGAGTTGTCACTCAGTTCTTCAACACAAATAGATGTGAACATAGAGGGTTTTGCTGAGACAAGTGCATCAGATAGGAATCTTGGGGTTGTTCCTGTAGAATGAGATTTTCCTAAAATTCGATTAGCACCTCTAGGTTTGGTTGTTTTAACAATGTTATTTATGATTCCTGTTTTATGCTTTATTTATGTCTATGTGACTGATGATAATGGCCTTTGGCCGACACACAATACAGGCAGCTGACGACTTCTAGATAAAAAGTTTGGTTCTCAGGCTCTTTGCAGATGTTCAGTCTTCATAGACTAAACAGATTTGTTGGGGGAGTAGAACTGTAATAGCTGACCTCAACCCCTGACCTATGCCTAGGTAATCCACATTTTGCGTAGGCTTTGCACACATATTGCAAAACAATCTTTTGCAGGGCCCTTGTTTGCACAGAGAGATGGGCTGTGGCTCTGTGGTAGAGCATCTGCTTGCCATGCAGGTTCAATCCTTGGTCACTCCACTTTAAAGTACAAGGTAGGAGGTGATGTGAAAGACCTCTGCCTGAGACCCTGGAGAGCTGCTGCCGGTATGAGTAGACAATACTGACTTTGATGGACCAACAGTCTGATTCAGAATAAGGCAGTTGCATGTGTCATGGTGTGTGTACACTTTTGTACATAAGGTGGCAGGTCTGTGCAGCGTGTACATTGAATGTGCAATTCTGTTCCTACTTGCAAAAAATTGCCAAGGCATGCAGGATAGCATATGTGGCTCTCCCGTCTGCCATTTTGTTCTGCAATTTTTACAAAAAACCTTTTGAGGTCGGTTGACAATTAGCATGACGGGCCCCAGATCACTCAGTGGACTTCTAGGCCAGCCCTCTGACCACCATGTCACCCTAATTCCCCTCATAGGTTAGGAAACAAGCCTCACCCATTTCTTTAAGATATTTGTATCCAAGGCTTTTTTGGTAGCAGGAACTCCTTTGCATATTAGGCCACACATCCCTGATGTAGCTAATCCTCAAAAAATTTACAGGGCGTTTAGTACAGGGCCTATTGTAATCTCCAGAAGGATTGGCTACATCAGGGGTGTGTGGCCTAATATGCAAAGGAGTTCCTGCTACCAAAAAAGTCCTGTTTGTATCCTACCTTTCTTGTACAGTCCAAGGCTCCATATCTAGACATGGCTATAGGCTATATAACACAGTTACAAAATAATATAGATCATAAAATCAATTTTATGATCTATATTATATTGTGACATAGATTCCTGCTCAGGCAAAAATATCTGAGGAATTTTTTAAGAAAAATGAAAAGAGCTCCAGTGTGGTTAGCTCCAGGGTGTGTTTGTGAATGCTTGTCTCCCTAGAATGCCAATATGTTTCACCTGGAGTGGAATTCAAGGGAGATCCTGGATGGATTTGAGAAATGTTATGAATGAAAAAAGAATGTAAGGAAAGTTCTGCTGAATCAGACCAGAATTCTGTCTAATTCAGCATCCTGTTTCCAGCAGTGGCTAACCAGCTGTCCCTGGAAGGCTTACAAGCATGGTAGGAAGGCCCAAGAATAGGAACATAAGAGAAGCCATGTTGGATCAGGCCAATGGCCTATCCAGCCCAACACTTTGTGTCACACAGTGGCCAAAAAACTCGGGTGCCATCAGTGGGGCCAGGACACTAGAAGCCCTCCCACTGTTGCCTCCCCCAAGCACCAAGAATATAAAGCATCACTGCCCCAGACAGAGAATTCCATCAATACCCTGTGGCTAATAGCCACTGATGGACTTCTGCTCCATATGTTTTTCCAACCTTTTCTTGAAACTAGGCCCATAGCTATGAGGGGGCCTGTGGGGGAACAGCCCCCCCCCCGACTTCTGGGTGAGGCCCCCTGACTTCGGGGCCCCCACCAGCTCCTTCCCACTGCCCTCCCTTCCCTGTCACCCAAATCCTGCGTGGGGTGGGCGGCAGAAGCAGCCCTCAGCCTCCGGCTGCCAATTAGAGGGCCCGTCAATCAGCTGATTGTCAGGCCCTTTAAATGGCGAGGAAGGCTGGGACTGCTTCTGTTGCGGGCCGGCCGATCCCTCGCACTATTTGAGTGGTGGGAAAGGAGGGCAGTGTTGCCGAGCCAGAAGGCAAGGAACAGCAGCAGCATCCCCCAGAAGAGTCACCCGAGGCCGGCATTTCATCCTGGTATGGCCATCAGGCGCAGGGAGGCAAGGCACATCCAGTCGCATGGCTGCCCGGGCTGGAGTCACATCTGTGGCCACTTTGCACTGTGCCGCCACCTAAAGGGACACCTCCGTGCTTACTGCTGGCCAGCCAGTGCTAGGCAGCTTAAGCCAGCTCCACCGGGGTGGGGTGGGGCGGATCACAGGAGGAGCAGTTTCTTTGCCTGCTGCCAGGCTGGATGCAGTCACCTTCCCCAACGGACTTGACATGGACTTTGGGGGGAAAGGAAAGGCGCCAAGATTAAAAGGCTGGTGTTTGTTGGGTCCCTTCCCCCTGTGCACTCCCAGGCCCCACCTCCTCCCTGCCGGCACAAGGCAGGCTCAGGCTTTTGCATCCCTCTGCCAGAAAACCAGGCAGACTTTCTTGCTCTTTTTCTTGCCTGGGCAGCCGTCCTCTGCTCTCTGGGCTGGGTAAAACACAAGGAGAGGGGGCTTTGCAAACCCCAAAGGGGTCAAGCTCACCTCCCCCTCCTCACCTGGGTGGCTCTCCAGTCCCCAGGGACTCCTTCTAGTCCTCCCGGCTGGGTGGCTGGCACTTCGGAGCTTTCATTCCAACCTCCCGCTACCCTGCTTCCTGGGAGCACCCCCCTCACTTCCACCTCGCAGGCTGGCCCAGGCTTTGCCCAGCCCCCAGCCTGCCCCCTCCAGCCTACCCCCTCAGCGCATGTGAGCAGGGGTTGTGGGGCTGGGGGGGGGCACACTTCAGCCCCAACCCAGACACACTCACTCACTCACACACACTCTCTTTCTCTTTCTCTCAATTCCGGATCCCCTGGAATTACTGTTTATCTCCAAACTACAGCAACTTGTTTGATGTATTTTTTTAAAAAGCCATTTAGCTGCTAAAATTGTCAGTCTTCAACTCTTTTATGTTCTTATGCCAGTTAAAGGGCCTGACGATCAACTGATCAACAGGCCTTTTTTTAACCGGCCGGCCGGGGGCTGCTTCTGCCATCCACCCTG
The DNA here is from genome assembly GCF_032191835.1 of Heteronotia binoei. Taxonomy (NCBI): domain Eukaryota; kingdom Metazoa; phylum Chordata; class Lepidosauria; order Squamata; family Gekkonidae; genus Heteronotia; species Heteronotia binoei. Next base: position 48,519,295 of record NC_083236.1, read on the forward strand.
CAGGATTTGGGTGACGGGGAAGGGAGGGCAACAGCGACAAGAGTCTTCTCTTCCCTCCTTGCCACTCTCATCCCCACTATCCTCCCTTCCCTGTCACTCAAATAGTGTGCGGAGCCCTTTAACTCGCAGGGGGAGGCTAGGGGCTGCTTCTGCTGCCAGCCCCACACACTGTTTGAGTGGAACTCTCATTGTTGCTGCCTTTCCCATTACCCAAACTACCTCCCTTTCCCATTACCTCCCTTTCCCATTACCCAAACTGCACATGGGGCGGGCAGCAGAAGCAGTCACCGATTGATGTGAAGGGAGTGGGAGAGAAGTCTATGGGGTGGGGCTGCTGAGTGCTCCCCGAAAAATTTAGAGGCCCCCCAACCTTCCCTATCCTGGCTACGGCTTTGCTTGAAACTGTTCATGTTTGTAGCTGCTACCACCTCATGTGGCAGTGAATTCCATGTGTTAATCACCCTTTGGGTGAAGAAGTACTTCTTCTGTAGTTACTACCGAGCAAGTAGTGTTCAAAAGCACAATGCCTCTCAATATGAAGATAGGGTTGCCAGGCAGGAAAAACCTGGAAGTGATGTAAAGTAGTTCAAGGAATTGCTGGAAACAATATGGTTTTACATTAGGCAACAGAAACGGAGGGTGGGCTTGATAAAGGACTGATCCTTCATGAATGAGAAAAGCTAAGTTAGTAGCCATCATTATTTCCTGAGGCAATGAACTCAACAAGGGAATCATGTAAAGAAGGATTTCCTTTAGTCTGTCCTGAATCTACCACCATCCATGTCCTTGCATGTCCTGAGTTCCATTGTTAGGAAAAATAGAAAGTTCCGTCCCATGCATAGGTTCCTAAATCTCTATTATGCCCCCCATTCACTTTTCTCTACATTGAAATTTCCAATTTAGAAAATTAGTCTTTCTCTTTTCCTGAAGAAATTGAGAAATTATATACCAGTGCTGAGAAAAATCAGAGAGGAGTATGCTGAGGTGTAATTGAAACAGACCCTTGTCTCAAAAACACCTCAGAAACTCCATGATTGTACCCAATTTTCCCCACACAGTCTATTTCCCCAGCCCAGCAGTTTGTGAAGAATGCTTCATCTCTAACTCTGAATCTCCCCCCAAAAAACACTTCCAAGACCCCTCTCACCTTGGTAGCCGTGTGCCCTGAGGGGAGAACGCAGCAACAATTCAGTGAAATTATCTCAAATGAGGAGATTTTTTTCCCTGCCTCTCTTTCTCTCACACACACTCTCCTGTGGGCTTTTTGTGGAAAAAGAGCATTTAGCCCGTTAACGACCATTAATATGTACCATCATATATTAACAGGAGTTAATGCGCAAAGGAAAAGACTCAACCTTTCAGTTCATTAAATAAAACAAATTTTCAAAATCGTCTATTTACGATAGTTGGGAAAAGTCGGAGAAGGAGCTAAAGGCCTCTGCTGCGGCGATTAAGAACATGACGGAAGATTATTGGAAGTGTGTCTGTGAGGGGGATTTTTTCCTGGGAACAGGCATTCTCGTGATATATCCAAGATGCCGCTGATCTTTGCAAGGATCTGCTTTAAAAATATATTTCCCTTTTATAAGGTCCCACACACACTTGTTTAAAATCCCATCAGGGACTTTCTTATAAATGAGGAACCAGATCTCTTGGGACTGGCCCAAGCTGGAAGAAGCATGTTATTAAAAAAAAAAACACATAGCAGAATGCTGAGCAATATAATTAGCCCATTTCTTTCATTTTTTGTTATCTTTTAAAAATGTATAACCAAATTTTAATTAAGCATATTCTCTGGATGTTTGAACCAGGGAAGGAGAAGAAGGAAAAAAGAATACTCCAACTGTATTTCCAAGGGATTAATTGTATCAATTTCAGTCTCCTTTTCTGATCTCTAGCACTGCGGCTGCTTTCCTTTTTCTTTTCTTTACAAAAACATCCACTGTACCTTGTATATGAGGCAGTGATGGGACTGTCTGTTTGTACAGGGGGTGCGTGCATAAGTGCATCTGTCTGGAATCAAAAATCTACACCTCAGAGATGGAGGGAAAGATCCTACACATACAATTCTGTGTAATTCTCCTTTGATGCTCATCTTGGCACATAGGAATCACAGAGCATCCATTCTCAAAGGGAGTAAAAGATGATATTGTTGTTTTCTTTGGGTAGTTTTCTCAGTGCTACTATTTATTAATAGCTTGGGCCTGAAAGTATATGCTACGGAGGGGAAAAAAGCTTCCCAGATCTTAACCATAGGCCCTTCTGCTTTAGTACAATCTTCACAAACAAACAAAGCTTTAAGGGAGCAGGCCAAGGGTGCAAAGGCTGTACATGCTACCTGCCATAAACTACCTATATAGGCATGTATCCAGGGCATATTTAGAAGTGTTTCAGTTCCTTGAACTCAATAGGGTCTGTGTGCTTCTTTCCATGCAGAGTTTGCAGATAGATTTGGAAGTACTAACTATGTGATACTCTCTGTGAAATTGTGACCGTGATCTAGGAAACAGGACAGATATGTGGACAGATGCTTTGGCCAAAAAGACAGGACAGATCTCTGGCTAGATCCACTCCTTTTAGCTAGCTTTTCAAAGGTGTCTTGACACTGCTTTGAAAGCTGTTGACGCCAGAGCTCAGTTGTAGAGCCTCTGCTTTGCACACAGAAGGTCTCAAGTTCCAGTAATAGGCAGGGCAGTTGAGGCTACAGAGCACATGTTTTTCATATGCCCATATTGCAAGGTGGTATATAAGGAGATCATGTCCTCTCTGCTTGAAAAAAATCAGGCCTTCCAGAAAAAGCTAAACTTGAGTTCCTTCTGTCTGATAGATACCCCAAGATTACCTACCAAAGTAGCCAGTTTTTGTATGACAATACTGGGGTTACGGAAATTGCATGGTAAGAACACAAGAGAAGCCATGTTGCATCAGGCCAATGACCCATCCAGTCCAACACTCCGTGTCACACATTGGTCAAAAAAAACCCAGGTGTCATCAGAAAGTCCACCAGTGGGGCCAGGACACTAGAAGCCCTCCTACTGTTGTCCCCCTCCCCCAGCACCAAGAATCCAGAGCATCACTTGCCCCGGTGGTTAATAGCCACTGATAGACCTCTGCTACATATGTTTATCCAATCCCCTTGTGAAGTTGTCTATGCATGTAACTGCCACCACCTCCTGTGGCAGTGAATTCCATGTGTTAATCACCCTTTGGGTGAATAAGTGCTTCCTTTTGTCTGTTCTATCTTATCAGCAATGTAATTGAGTGTCCACAGTTCTTGTCTTGTGAGAAAGGGAGAAAAGTACTTCTTTCTCTACCTTCTCTATCCCATGCATAATCTTGTAAACCTCTATCATGTCACCGTTTCTCTATCACCGTTCTAACCCTTTAACCATTCTAGTTGCTTTTTTTCTGGACTTTTTCCAGTGCTATAATATCTTTTTTGAGATGTGGTGACCAGAATTGTACACAGTACTCCAAATGAAATGGTAGTTAGATAGTAGGCAGTTATGGTAACTAGATATTAGATGTTTTAAAAAATGTTTTATTCAAGTATTTTAAAATCTTGGAAACTTCATATATTTGTATTTTCCTTCTGTATGATTGGTCTAATTTAAGGATCACTATAATAAAACAAACAGTAATAGGGAATATGAAAGACCTCTTCACAAGATCCTGGTGAGAGACTGTCAGACAAAGTGCACAAGATGTACCTCAACAAATCAATGATCTCATTCAATATATGGCAGCTTAGTGTGTTTTTCCTAGAAAACAAGTATTTGTTCTGTTCGCGAAGAGTATTTTGGGGAGGTGAGGCTGTAGCTCAGGTTTATTTATAAGGGAGAAAACTCAACTGTATCAGTCAGTCCCTGCCTGCAATCTAAAGTAGTTTTACAATTTTCATGAAAACTAAGACTGATTCCGCACTCACCCATACACCACTTTCACGTCCGTCTTCTCAGTGTGGCGTCCTCCTGGTTTCCCACTATTTGCGCTGGGGCTGCAGCAAACATGGCGGTTTTTGCGCAGCAAATGGAAACTACTAAAAGCCATTTTCTGTTTGCTGTGCAAAAACCGCAATGTTTGCTGCAGCCCCGATGCAAATAGTGGGAAATCGAGAGGATGCCGCGCTGAGAAGACGGACATGAGAGCAAAGTAAGGTGAATGTGAAATTGGCCTAAGTCTTAAAGCAGGGGTCCCCAACATTTTTGAGCCTGCAGACACCTTCAGAGTTCTGACACAGCATGGTGGGCAGAGCCACAAAATGGCTGCCACAGAATGGCTGCCAGTGGAAGTGGAGCCAGCCACAAAATGGCTGCCCCGGTTTACTTTTAGTCACACAGTGAAGACCTTTGTGCTATGGTGACAGCTGCTGATAAAAATATTTTTAAAAAAATCTGCACAGTCAATCAATTCTTCACTAGCAAATAGCAGCCTTGCTGGGCGGGTTTGAGAAAAAAGGTGCTATGGTCTAAAGGACAGAATCTGGATAAATGGATCATTTGAACACATGCAATTTATTTTCATATATAGTTCTCTTCTTTCACTGGGACTCAAGGAGGATTACAAGAATGATAGAACTATTCAGTCAATCAGTAAGCCATTTACAAAATAAGACATGTGAATGATAATTTTTTTTTAAAAAAATCTTACAGCAAATATTCTTAGTAAAGCAAAAATATTCAGTCAATCAGCATGCAGATTACAACGTATGAAAACATTTGAGACAAACAGCAAAGATTCCTCGTAAGACAACTTAATGTGGTGGGGACCCACATTATCCATAACAGGTCACCTCCCAAGCTGATTCATTACATCAAAGCTCACAGCTTTACTCCTCTCCAAAAATGCCCTCTTGAACAATTCTGTTTTGCACGTTTTATGAAATGATAGAAGTACAGGGGCCTTCCTAATAGCTTCAGACAGATTGTTCCATCATGTGGGAGCTGCCACAGAGAATGTGCATGAATGGACAGTTGGCAATTTTACCTAGATGCACGGTGGCTTCTTCAGAAAGTTTTACTCTCAAGGGTGAAGCTACCACAATGAAATATAGCCAAAGAGATGCTCCTGTACAGGGGTCCAAGTAGGGTTGCCAGCCTCCAGGTGGGAGAAATTACAATAGAGAGAAGTCACTCCAGAAATACAAACACAAGTGCAACCCAAAAGTTATAGTGACAAATGACTAATATTTGTATAAATTTACAAAACAATAAAGAAAAACAAGTCCCTTGAAGAAAAACATCAAAAAGCATCCATTTCTTAAATCCAAAATGGACTTGGTGCCAATTCCAATAGATGCAAAGGCATACACTTTTCACTTGTAGAAAGAAGTTAGAATTCCCTGGACTGGTCGTCGACTTCTGCCTGTTTCAAGCCTTTATCAACGAGGAATATTCCACAATATTTATACAATACACAGTTGTGCAATACTCAAACAAAATTCGTAGGGACCTGAAATCTCCACAAGATGCTCTCTCAGTTATGGCTTATGCTCCCAAATGGCTCCAAGCGGTGGGACCTGGAGATCTCCCGCTTTTCCAACTGATCTCCAGCTGGCAGCAATCAGCTCCCTTGGAGAAAATGACTGCTTTGAAGGGTGGACTCTGTGGCATTGTATCATACTGAGTCCCCTCCCCTCCCCTAAACCCACCATTTCCCAGCTCCACCCCCAAAGTCTCCAGCTATTTTCCAACACAGACATGGCAACTCCAGTGCAGTGCCATGAAGGACTTTCTAACTGCATTACTACAGCCTCAAGGAAACCACAGCGTGCTTAACTGGTGGCTAGAGTGCTGGAGAGACCATAGCTCTGTGGTGGATCATCAGCTTTAAGTGCAGAAGGTCCCACTTTCAATCTCTGACATCATTTAAAAGGATCAAGTTGGAGGTGATGTGGAAGATCCCTATCTGAGACCTTAGAGATCTATAGCCAGTATAGGTAGATACAGGCCTCATATTGGGCAGGAGCTCACAGGAGCAGAGCTCTGGATCCTCTAATTTTATTGTTAGCTTTCTTTCTTACCCAACCCCCTCACCAAATACTTGCCTCTGGACTCCATTGTTCAAACCCCTTGCGAAAATTTTGCTGAATTCTAAGATCTGACAAACTTTCTAATAATACAGGTAGAAATCTTCATCATGCCACTGTGGCCACATAGGAGAAAGTAATTTAAAAAGTATGATGGGAGTAAGGTTTTATTATGACAATTCTAGTTCAAGAAGCATTTTATGGTAGATGCTGAGCTGATATAATTCAATCCACCTTTCAGTGATGTCAGGGGTGTGTGGCATATGCAAATGTTATGCAAATGAGTTGTGCTAATGAGCTCTAGCACCTCTTTTTCTACGAAATGATCCCTGAGTAGATAATATTGACAATGGCCCAATGGCCTGATTCTGGATAAGGTTCTTCATTATTGTAATCCACTGATTCTGGATAAGGCAGCTTTGTGTGTTCATGAATCCAGGTGGCCAAGTCAGCCAAGTCAAAGTCAAGGGCCATCCTAAACTGAGAGCTGGCAGAATGTCTTTGCGGTTGCACCAGTTTGCTTCCCCAACTACAAAGCTGGATGCAGAAATTCCCTAAGCTCTTAATGAGTCAGTGAAAGACAACTGTTCCCCATCAGATATGGGGAGCCCCATGTCTTTCAAGGCCTCAGCCTTTCTAATCGGCATCACCTCCATCTTGCCAAGATTCAATTTCTGCTTGTTTACCCTCAGCCGTGACTGCAGCCAGGCATTGGTCTGGGTATATACATTAAAAAGCCCTGCACGAGGCTGGAATGCTGCAGTTATCAGGATCATTATAGAACAGATGCTTCCCTTCTGAAGAAAATGACCTTTTCTTTTGATCAAGTTACAAAACACTAAAGGTTAGAGAATGTTTGAAAGGAAGCTAATACTTTAAAAATGGACCGGAGGAGGGGGGAGTTCCATTCTTTCAAGACCGACTCCATCAAAAACAGTGAGCCATTATAAAATGAGGATTAAACACATACTTTCTTTTCTTTTTTTTAAGGTTTACAGAGAAGGGAGTGTGTTGATTCCATAGTACCACAAGGAATCTAAAGCTTATGAACGTGTTTGACCCGGATGATGCAAACGGTAACCACAACTAACAGGGAAAGGAAGGTCCCCATTCTGCTTTCCATCGCCCTGATGAACACAAACAAAACACGCAGCGAATATGCTTTCTATAAAGTTTTTGGGGTTGCTGATCTCCTTCAACCATCTCTGTTAACAGTATGGATAAATGCTGGTTGCCACACTTCTCAGAGCATTATTGATAGATTATTACCAACAGGATGTAGGACCAGATCTACATGTTTTTTGAGGGAGGGCAACATTAAAAAATGACGCCCCCTTATGGACCATTTTATCTTATGTTCCCATAAAATACAATGGACTCCATACTTAATTTGGCGCCCCCCTTTGTCGGCGCTCAGGGCAAGCACCCCCCTCTGCCCCCCCCAAGATCCGGCCCTGGCAGGATGACTTTTCACTTTCTCATCCCTACTGTAACAACCCCCAAATCCCCCCACTTTAAAGTTACCTTTCTCCTCTTGTTAAGTCAAACCCATATGTTATTTTCATGCTGTTTTCTGTTTCCTTTCCCTAAATTTTTGTCTCATGAAATGCAAGCTTTCCCCCCAAAAAACGTCTGGGCATCAGTAAACCAGCCCTCTATATTAGACACATGAATTATAGGCATTGTCAGTCTGTTGCCTTTAGATTGCCCCATGAGACTGTCTTGGTGCCTACTTTACTTTCTTTCAGTTGCCAGGCTAAAACATTCTTTTTAAACATCCCTTTAAAAGGGGGGGTATTTTTAAAACGGTCTGGTTCAAGGATCATGTTAGCGACACGATTTTAGACCACTTACAGGACAAATCTTACGCAGAGTTGCTCCAGTTTAAGCTCATTGGATTTCGATTGGGGCAACTTTGCATAGAATTGCACCCAGTGTGCATTCTGGACCACAGCTATTCTGTTTTGTATGGTATTGGCCTGTTTTTTAACAATTGCATTTTAATTGTTCTGGTGATGGAAAGGGTTGTCAACTCACAGCTGGCTTATGGAGTTTTTGAGGCAACAGACCTTCAGAGGGGGTTTGCCATTGCCTGCCTCCATGTCACAACACTAGCTAAGGCTGAGCCTGTTTAACTTCTGAGAACTGACAAGATCAGGCTGGCTTGGGCTATCCAGGTTAGCCCGGTTGTTAACAGTTCTGTTTTAATTGTTTATAAGTCTTAAGCTACCTCCAACAGGACTCTGGAGAGATGGTTATATAAATTTTCTAAATAAATGCTGTATAAAATGGTACAGAGGACCCAAACTACATGCATACAGGCAGGGGTAGAATTCTAGCAGGAGCTCCTCTGCATATTAGGCCACACACCCTTGATGTAGCCAATCCTCCAAGAGCGTACAAGGCTCTTTTTTTGTAAGCTCTTGGAGGATTGGCTACATCAGGAGTGTGTGGCCTAACGTGCAAAGGAGCTCCTGCTAGAATTCCACTCCTGCATACAGGATATATGAATCTGCAGATCTGAGAGTGAAATACGGCAGGGGAAAGGGGAGAGAGAAGAAATTAATGCGATAAAGAAGCAGAACAGGGGAACATTTGTTCCTCCCCAGTTACAAATTTGCTTGGTGAAAAACAAAATTTAAAATGTTCCAGAAGAAAAAGAAATAGGTCTGCAATGTTTAGTCAATTGAATAAATCTGATTCTTTGATCGATTCCAAAAGAGCCTGTGATTCATTCATCCATTTATGTGGATTTAATTAATTTATGTTGATTTAATTAATTAACTAAATCAACCAGCTGGGTAACACTCATACAAGTAACCTACTACAATTTCTTTAACTGAGTGGAAAAAAATGCAAAAAGAAATAATGGGCTAATGCAAGATACATGATTTTCGTGACAGTCCTGTCTGAACCTTCCTGTATTACAGAACAGCAGGGCTTTTTTTGTAGCAGGAACTCCTTTGCATATTAAGCCACACTCCTCTCATGCAGCCAATCCTTCAAGAGCTTGCAGGGCTCTTATTACATAGCCTACTGTAAGCTCTTGGAGGATTGGCTACATCAGGGGTGTGTAGCCTAATATGCAAAGGAGTTCCTGCTACAAAAAAAATAAAAAAGCCCTGCAGAACAGTCCTCTTTGCCTTTGAGTGACCTCACCTTCCTTGCCTACAGCTCCTCTCAAGAGAGGCAGGAGATATGGCACCCTTCATTTCTATGCATGCATGCATGCCAGAAGCAGGTCCTTCAAAAAACAGGAAGGAAAAAAAAAAAAGGAAGCCAAAAGTAGGTCTCACCCCACATAAAACTTACTAATCCTTAATGTTCTTTAACATGTACAGTTTCACTATGGCTCACACAAGCTAACTAATGCAGTTTCAAACCACTTCAGCAACCATTTGCCAGTGGATTTTGCCATTTCACACAGAAAAATCCAGTTGCAAAATGCACTAAAAGTGGATTGGCAGTGCATCATTTAGTGTGCGTGAAAGTGACCCCTTCTAACTATTTGTCACCATGGCTCAGTTAGTAGAGCATAGACTTTGCATGTCCCAGTTTCAGTCCTTAAATTTACATGTTTATACATTTATCTAGTATATTTTTAATCCCATCCTTCCTTGGAGGGGTTCAAGACAGACTGAGTGATTCTATCCTTCCTGCAGAACAGTCCTCTCTGCCTTTGAGTGACCTCACCTTCCTTGCCTACAGCTCCTCTCAAGAGAGGCAGGAGATATGGCACCCTGTGATGCTAGGTTGAGAATGCCAGTTCCTAGGTCAACCATAAGCTTCATGGAAGAGCAGAGATCTGAACACAGATCTTCAAGATCCTAGTCTGATGCTGAAACTGCTACACTCCACCAGCTCTTTCCCGATACATCAGGTTTCTCTTAGCTACTTCAGGAGATATGGCTTTTGAGTTCAACCAGGGCTTTTTTTGTAGGAAAAACCCAGCAGGATCTCCCCTGTACCTTCCCAGCACAGAGGGCATTTAAAGATACCTCCCTACACCTTCCGCAGCATGCCAGCCAGAGCCCTGGCCAGCCCAGGTAGAGCTCTGCTCCTGTGAGCTCCTTTCCAAAAAAAGCCCTGAGTTCAACCATCTCTTACACACACACACCTCCCATCTCAAGTTTCAAAAGACTTTCTTCAAATTATAATCATCATGACATTGCATTCATAAATGCATACAAATATGTTAAAGCACAGTGGAAACAGGGCCTGGAAATTATGCAACCAACTTTCTCAAAAGGTCAGTATAGGACTTGGACGTCTGCAACAGTTGTATAATATACAGCAGAATTCTAAACAGATTTATGCCCCAGCTAAGCCCATTGAGTTCAGTGGATTGAGAAGGGTGCAACTCTGTTTAGGATTTTACTGATGATGTCATTTTATCTCCGCATCTCATGGTTATGGAGCTGGGGGGAGGCAGCCCAGTTTCTCTCTTTAAGAGAAGTTTGATACGAAGGAAACAGAAAGAGAACTTTTTTTGGCCTGGATCTCAAACACTGTCACATGTTAATTGCTGCAGATGAAAATGGTGGTAAAGGAAAAGCTAGAGGAGGAGGAGGAAGAAGAAGAAATTGGATTTATGCCCCGTCCTTCACTCTGAATCTCAGAGTGGCTTACAATCTCCTTTAACTTCCTCCCCCACAACAGACACCCTGTGAGGTAGGTGGGGCTGAGAGAGCTCTCATAGAAGTTGCCCTTTTAAGGACATCTCGGGTTGACCCAAGCCATTCCAGCAGCTGTAAGTGGAGGAGTGGGGAATCAAACCCGGTTCTCCCAGATAAAAGACTGCACACTTAACCACTACACCAAGCTGGTTCAAACATGGGTAACCCAGCTCTATGGCCCTCCTGGGAAAAGCTTCACCTGCTGAATTTCTGCATGGCTGAATTTCTGCATGAATTTCTGAATGGCTTTTAAACCCCACCAGAGGAGGGGTGTGTGTGGAAAACCTTGACAATGCAAGCATAAACTGTAGTTTGCTGTGACTGTCTCCCAATAAGCCTTTGTTTTGTTAAGAGTGTTGATAGCTCCTTCACTGAACTATGATTCTCAGATGCATTAGGGAACTGATTTATTTTATTTACACCTCACCACTCTCTCTAAGGAGGTCCCAAAGTGGTTTATATTGCTCTCCTCTCTTCTATTTTAGCCTCACAAGAACCACCCAGTGAAGTAGGTTAGAGGGAGATTAGATACGTTCACCCACATTCAGGGCTCTTTTTCTAGTAGGAGCTCCTCTGCATATTAGGCCACGCCCCTGATGTAGCCAATCCTCCTGGAGCTTACAGTAGGCCCTGTATTAAGAGCCCTCTAAGCTCTTGGAGGATTAGCTACATCAGAGGGGCGTGGCCTACTATACAGAGGAGCTCCTGCTAGAAAGAGCCCTGCCCACACTAAATAACACACTTTGCAACTGGATTTTTACTGGATAAGAATAGACAAATCCACTAGCAAACAGTCACTGTGTGTTAGCACCCATTGTATGCAGGCCTGTAGCCAGGATTTCACGTTTGGTGGGGCCTACAGCAGCATTTTTGGCCCTGAACATTTTCTCTGCTTCTCAAGTAAAGCAAAAGCCCCCCTAATTTGTGTAATCAGTAAACCTGAGTTGTGGCAAGTGACAGTAAGCAAAGGGGCAGATTGCAGGCCTTTCAATGGAGGGGCCATACAGATGGAAGGGGGATTTGAATGGAGCGGCTTGGTCCCACCCTGTAGCTACGGGCCTGATTGTATGACTGATCTGAGGTAACCCAGAAAGCTTCCATAGCAGAGTGGGGATTTGAACCTGGGGCCGATTTTGCACTCACCCTTACACCGCTCTCCCGTCCGTCTTCTCAGCTTGGCGTCCTCCCGATTTCCCACTATTTGTGTCGAGGTTGTAGCAAACATTGCGGTTTTCGCGCAGCAAATGGAAACTGGTTTTTAGTGGTTTCTGTTTGCTGTGCGAAAACCGCGATGTTTGCTGCAGCCCCAATGCAAATAGTGGGAAATTGGGAGGACACCGTGCTGAGAAGACAGACATGAGAGTGGCGTGAGGGTGAGTGCGAAATCAGTCTGGATCTCCCAGATCCTTGTCCTACACTCTAACCACCCACTGCACTGGCTCTTGTATGGGTTACTACTTAGATGAGAGACCCTAAAAGATTAAATCTTCTAGTTTCTAGGGGCCACCTAACATTCTGTCTGTCTCTTCTATCTAATATCCCATTTGCATCAAGCCCATTTGGGAGATCACAAAAAAAGATGAATATTTCTGCTGAATAAGCTTTCAGATTCATTCAGTCATTCCTGTTAACCGACAAACTTTCCCCCTTCCCCTTTCAGTATATAGAATTTCTATGAAAGCAAGATGTAATTTGCAGTTAATTGACTCATCAAATGATTGTTCTGATTAATCAATTAATGTTTTTAGACCCAACTGAGTCATTTTTTAAATTCCTTATGAATAAAGTGGGCCCTTTAATTCATACAGCCGTGGTGATCTGCTGAAATGAATGACAGCCCCTGTAAGTGATGCTCTGGAATAAGGTACAAGAGACGCTCCTTCAATTATAGCTTGAAAGCTCTAATAGTCATTGATTTAATTCATTCATTAAGTACAGATTAAAATGTCGAGTTTACAGTCGGGATTTGTCCATTGCGGGAAAGAGTGGGCAGCGCTGTTAACCCAGGAACCACCTAGGAGGAGGGCCACAAAACAAGTGTACCTCTGAGTTTGTGCAGAGTTTTCCTCACTCATGATTGAAGTCAGGCCTCATCTGATCTTGTCGGATTTCAGAAGCTACATAGGGTCAGCCATGGTTAGTACCTGGATGGGAGACTACCAAAGAATTGTAGGGTTGTTAAGATAAGATGTCTTTTGCACTGAAAACTCTACCTGGTGGCCATAAAGGGGCTGTGCCTAGTTGGCCAAAAACAAGAACAAACCACCCCTTTCCTTCATTATTGCAGTTTGACTTAAATAATAATAATAGAATTTATTTATATCCTGCCCTCCCCGCCTAGGCAGACTCAGGGTGGCTAACAACATGTCCATACAACAATTATACAAACTTTTAAAATCAACATTAGTCTTAAAATCATTCTACTTTAAAATTGACAATAAATTAACAATAGGCTATTCTGTCAGTTGGCATGATGGCGAAAGTCACTGAGGCGAATCCATCAATCATTCAGTCAGCAATCCGCAAAGGCCATCCTGAAAAGGATGGTCTTGCAGGCCCTGCGGAATTGGTCAAGACTCCGCAGGGCCCGCACCTCTTCTGGGAGCTGGTTCCAGAGGTGTGGAGCTACGATAGAGAAGGCCCGTGTGCGGGTGTTCTGCAGTTTTGCCTCCTTTGGCCCGGGGATAGCCAGCTTGTTCTTCCCCGCTGACCTCAGTGCTCTCTGGGGCTCGTATGGGGAAAGACGGTCCCTCAGGTAGGCAGGTCCTCGACCATATAGGGCTTTAAAGGTAATAATCAGCACTTTGTAACGAACCCGGTATATAACTGGCAGCCAGTGCAGTCCACGCAGCCCCGGCTGTATGTGCTCCCACTTCGGGAGCCCTAATAACAGCCTAGCCGCCGCGTTCTGCACCATTTGCAGCTTCTGGGTTCGGCACAGAGGCAGCCCCATATTGAGGGCATTACAGTAATCCAATCTTGAGGTGACCATCGCATGAATCACTGTTGCCAGGTCCCGACGCTCCAGGAAAGAGGCCAACTGCCTTGCCCGCTTCAGATGAAAAAGCGCCGACTTGGCAGTGGCTGCTATCTGGGCCTCCATTGATAATGAAGGCTCCAGCAGGACTCCCAAGCTCTTGATTTGGTGCGCCGCTTTCAGCGGCACACCGTCAAAACCCAGGAGAGGTATTTCCCTCCCCAGAGTGCCGTGGCCCACGCAAAGGACCTCTGTCTTCGTCAGGTTCAATAATAGGACCTCTGTCTTCGTCGGGTTCAATAATAGGTTTGTCAGAGTGCTGAGGTAGCATTACATTCTGCTTTTGTCTGTGGCAAATAGGTTAAGCAGGTTGGGTCTGTAGTGGTTCAAAAACCTGCAATACCTATTTGACCAGAAGTGATAAAACGTTGGATCGATAGGAATTAGTGCATGCATATTTGTCAAAGATGCCTTTGACCTCATGTGTTTCTTTTTAAAAAATGAGTCAGCATATCGTCACATCTCCTAGACAAGGTTTTGCCTGTTGTTCAGAGGGTTAAAAACAGCTCACACTATTGTCTCAAACTATCCTTGTCCCTCTCTTAATGTAGGCAGGCACCATCTACAAGGGGACATTTTTTCAAGTTATGTCTGTGTCATTGAGTGCAAACTGCTCAGACCTCCCTTTAGAATTCCCAGACTGGAAAGAGGGCTGCAAAAGAGGCAGATTTTTCTCATCTCTAAAGGACAAGTTGCACTTCCTCAAGTGGCCGTCTTCTGAGTGTTAGGCAACTTTCTTTTCCCCCACCCGGCCCTCCTTCTGCACACTACCTTCTACCCATGAAGACAGCAGCAACCCTGAAATATCAGGAGAGCATCCTCCCCAAATAGCAGTCAGCTGGTTACAAGCAAAAACAGGTGATCAAGAACTGGGAAAACCTTTAAACCTATTGGCACTATGGCTTTTTAAAGGATCCCTGGATATCTTGATGGCAGGACCAGGTGAGAGTCCTTGCTTCCACCCCTAATCCCAGGGCTGGCCAAACTTGTTTAACGTGAGAGCCATATAGAAAAAAAAGGTCAGGTGTTTGAGAGCCCTAAGACAATGTTAGATGTTTGAGAGCCACAAGAGAAGGAAGATGGGGAGAGAGAAGTGGAAAGAAAGCAACTTTAACTTTAAATGCCTTCTCCAAGCTAGCGGACAGGGCAATGGGAGCTTTAAGAGCCACAGAATACATGTCAGAGAGCCACATGTGGCTCCCCAGCTGCAGTTTGGCCACCCCTGCCCTATCCCTTCAAATGGTTACCTGCTTTCCACACAGCAGATAAATGTAAGGTGTCACGCAGAACACTTCGGTGGTCCTTTCCTCTCAAGTTACCCTAGCCATAAGAACCAGGCCAGGCCAGGCCTTGACTGGCAGCAAGCCGACAAACAGGGCCAGTCAAGGTCTGACCTCTGGGTTAAGTAACCCTGTGCCGTTTTTAAAGTGCAGTCCTAAAAAGAGAGTTACACCCTTCTAAAGACCACAGACTTCGATGGATTTGGAAAGGTGAGACTGTAAAATGTTTTGAAAAATCGGGTGCGGGGGGTGGGGAAGCATCCAATAAACTCTTTGGAGATGCTGCTCAGGAGAATACGATTATTTTTTTTACTGCTATGATTCTCCCCCACCCCACCATCAAAGTACTTTTTAAAAATCGTGTTTTATTGGAGTTCCGGAGTTTTGATCAGTGAACCCACCAATTTTGGAGCGTCCTAAAGTAAAATCCCAGAAATGCTGATCAGGCTTCTGCGGCGCGCGCTCCAGCGAGCTGCTTAAAAACAAAAAAAGAAAAGAACCGGCTACCGCCACAATCGCGTTTATGCAAAGAGCTCAGCCCGCAAAAACTTCCTAAGGGTGTGTGAAATTGACTAATCTCTCATGGCTTAATATAAAACAGCATTGGCTGTCGCCTCTGGTGGCGTTCCGGGATCTGTATTCTCTCCCCCCTCCCCGAACTACCACCGCGGTTATGCCAGATGCAAGTCTTTTGCTTCCACGCAATGGCCAATTGTTTTGGGGTGGGGGAGGAAATCCTTCTCTTTAGATGCTTTTGCAGGAGGGCGGGATGCGAGCGGGTGGCAACTTCCATGGCTTTGATGTTCGCAGAGCCGCCTGGAGAAGAAAGGAAGGCTACCTGGCGGAAAAGGAAAGGGCCCCAGAGAAGAATGCCCAGGTTTTCTTGGAGGAAACAGCCTCCAAAGGGGACCGGGGTTCCTAAAGACCGGCTAAGGGTAGAATCTGAAGCATGCTGGTTTGAGGAGGGGAGGGGGAAGAATTGTTGCGGCAAAGAAGAAAAGCAAGCAAAGAGTTAGTTCTGTTAGGACAGAACAGAGAACCGCAGCTTTTGCCCGCCTTGAGAAGCTGCGCGGGTGGGAATAGCCTGCTCTAGAGCAACTCTTAAAGGTGCAGGTCTTCCTCTGAGGCCCGGCCGCCCTAAGAGGGCGACTGAGAGATGTCCCCCTTCCTTTCCCACCCGCGCGCCTTTAGGAGCGAGGGCGGGCCCGTGCGTGGGAAGAGCGGGGGAAGGAAAGCAGCAGGGGGAGGAGGTGGGGAAAAGGGAAACTTGCGCAGGAGGTGGCGATCCCCCCCCCCCGCCCCGAGTTTGTTTAGACTGCTGGGAGATGCTCCGGGCTCCTTGTTATGACTCGCGCCAAGGCAGACAACACCTTTCCCAGGGCTGAAATGGCAAGGGGACAAAGGTCAAGGCGAGGTCTTGGCGCAAACACAGGTTGGAAAGTTCGGGATGCGTCTGCCGGCGGCGCTCAGAACAGTATTATTATTATTATTATTTTAAAAAAGAAAGGATACCTGTATCACTTAGTAGTACGAGATTCGCCCCGAGCCCCCCCTTGTTATTGGCAAGAGGAGCGGGGAGCCCATGGATTGCAGCGGCATTTACTCTCGCGTAGGCGTTCCGTACGCAGGAACCGAGCCGGTGAAAGCACAGGGGATCGGCTTCAGCCGCCTGACGCCCCATTAAAGCGTCGAAGCGGCCGGTCTTTTAAAACAACCCCGCCGGGCTTAAAACCAGAAATGAGGCTTGGACATGCAAATAGGGATGAGGAGGACTGGATCCCAAACAAGAAAAGGGGGATTAAGTAAAGCGTCGGGGAAATCAATATACACTTTTTAAAAAAGTTATGCCGGATCGAGGTTTCTCTTTCAGAACTTCTAGGTCCATTTGGGGGAAAAGGGGGGGGGGGTCATTGTTTTACAAGGGAAAAATCGGTGGGGGAGGAGGGTTCAGAAATTGTGCGGAATCCCCTCCGAAACGCTGTCAATTTGCGGGGCCCCCACCTTTCCTGCATCGGCGGCTGAAAACAGCGTTAAAGTTTCAAGCTCGGCGTTTCTGGGTTTCCTTCTGTCGAAAGCGGACCGATCGGTCTTTCGGAGAATTGACAGACACACCACACCACACACACACACCCCGCCCCACACACATTTGGTTCGTTAAGGGCACCGCATCTGGCAGGAGGAAAGCAAATCTGCGAACCTGGCAAACTCCTTCCCCTCAGTCATTTAAAATTCCGGCAAAGAACAAAACTTTTTTGGGGAGGGGAGGGAGGAATGGTATTCAAGGGGGGGGTGTTAGAATTTATAGGCTACTTCCCAAAGAAATTTCTCCCTCCCCCGTCCCATAAAAGTTGGGCCACTTTCCCTAGAGCTCTGCCCTCCGCCCCTCCCCCGACTTTTTCAAGTCGTTGGACGACTTTCCTAATAAAAATTTATAATATTTGGGTCCTTTCTTTTTCTTAAATTGTAGGCTTCCATGGCCAAGTGTTTTTTTAAAAAAGTGAAAGGAAGCCGTGCGTTCGGTCATGTGACGCCCTAACAATTAAACTTCCCAAAAACAAACGCTAATCCCGCCCCCCCCCCTTCTTTCTCCCTTTGCTCTTAATAAAGAAAATGGCAGGGTTTTTCTTTCTTTCTTTCTTTTTTAACTCCCCTTAGGGAAAATACAATTAAACTTGCAATAAAGTCAGAAGGGGGGGGGGGAAGGAATCCAGTTGTTGCTTCATTTGAGAACAAAGGCAAATCTTTGCCATCTGAGAAAAAGTGTTGTTTAAAAACCCCAAGACAAGGAGGAGCGAAATTGGCGAAGCAGTATATATGCTATATCATAGGGAGCGGAGGGAGTGTGTTTAGCCTCTCTAGGAATTAGTACGTCTTTCCAAATAACACAGAACTTAAACTTTCTTTGGAAGATGGCAGTCCTCAAGGCGCAGCCGCAAACTCTAAACAGCCTGCTTCTATAGCAAACTCACGACTTCTTCAAAATTTTGTGGGGAGGGGTTGCAGAATTTTTGCCCCCCACCCCGACTCTCCCCGGCCCAAACGACCCTGGCTTTTCTCCAGGATGAGATCCCCGTGACCCTTAGCCCTGGTTCCCCCCGTTTCTAGCTTTCCGAGAGGCCTAAACATTAATAATATGCGCCTCTCCTCAGATGAACTTTTAATTCACTCTTTTGATGACAATTCTCTCCCCCGGGGTTAGCCAAAGGATTTGTGCTTAGACTCAGACGTGTTTTTTTAAATAATAATAATAATGAATGTTACTAGTAGTCTATGGGGGAAAGGCAGAAGGTTGGATTCTCCTGGAGAGCGACCAAGTAGTAACAAATCACTGTCTACTCGTGCCCAGCTAGGTCCCTCAAACTCTTTCTCTAAAAAGCCGGTAGATCGTAACAAATATTTGCTCCAGCTACAAAAGGGGGAGGTTGCAATGTTTATAACTTCGTATTTTCAGGTTAGTTTCTTTCTCTCTTTTTAATTTTCAAAAGCATTGCCTCACCTTTCTCAGCTTTGCAAAGCTTTTTCTGGAGTATTAATGCCCAGATCTCGACTCTCCCCCCCCCCCTCTTTTTCTTTCAAAAACACATTTCTGTAACCAGATATTTAAAAAAAAATGACACGGGGAATATAGAAGACCGCTTCAAACACGCAGCTAAGACCATAATACCCGGGTGCCCCCCCCCAAAAAAAACTTTGCAAAAACATCTCCAAAGTCATACTGATAAACTCTGTTAAGTCTCAAAGAGGCGATTCTCCACCGTGGCCGCCTCTCGCAGCAACCAGAGAGGGGTTCTCTGAAAACCACCCAGCCTGAAACCGTCCAGTGCGTTTTGAAGAGAGGTAAACAACACCCAGCCCCACCCCATTCCCCTTTAATGGTCCGTTGTCATCTTTCCCTGTGAAGAAAACCCCTAAGTTTGTCGCCCCGCATCGTTCTGCGGCTTCCATAAACGTCACTTCCCATGGCTGCTGCTTACTAAGAGGGAGAAGGTATAATAATAATAATATAAAATCCAAATGGTGAGTTATAAAGAGAATATTTCTCGCGCATTTTTGTTTTGCCCTCCCTCTGGTGCCGTCTAAAAATAGGCGCAACCCTTTCGCTGGACTGATGAAGGCAAAGCGACTGGAGGTAGAAATACAGTCCATCCACCCCCCCCACCTCCACCGCCACCCAGAGCTCCCCTGCCAACTTTCCTACCGCCCGGCATGCACCTGGCTCATGTGTAGACACCCCTCCTTTCAGAACAAAGAAGACCAGCTAGATCCGCTTGGGACGGCCTCACAACGTGTCAAGTTACCCTTCAAGCCAGCTTGGACCACTATGTCCAGCCAGGGAAGTTTACATAGGACAGCAGGCAGGTTTCCATATAATAAAAGAGGAGGAGGGGAGAGATGAGCCGATTCCTTGGGTAAAACTAGTGTAAGAATGTGTTGGGGGGGAGGGCATGGGATTTTGGAAAACCAAGGCTTCCTTGAACTTAAATTGACGTCAAGTCAATGCAGAGGGAATCGAAAGACGTCTCTCCCCCCCGCCCGCCTCCCACTTTTTTTTTTTTTAAAGCAACCTAGCCAGCAAGTTTTCATGAAAATCACGCCTTAATGTTCTATCAGTGCCGTCCTAAGAACATTTCCTCAGGAGTCAGCCCCACGGAATATATATGAGTAGGAGCCTGAGTAGATCTCTTTAGGATGGTTCTCCATGGCTTGCAAAGCTTTAAGTGATTCTACAAGAAAACTAATAAGAGGGCGGGGGCTCGCCTCCCAAGGACCTGCCAGCTCAAAAATATTTTTGGATTTCTATCCTGGTTCTTCAGGTCAGCCTTTTAAAAGATGACCCATTATCTCCCCCCCCCCACACACACACAGACAAGGGAGTGAAACATATAATGTGAAGGCTTCTCACGCTGAAATCTGGCTCCTGAATTTACCCCCCTCCTCCCTCTTTTGGCAATTGTGCCTTCTTACCGCCCGTGAACGCAATAGTTACAAAAGAAGCCCAACTGGTCAATTTCCTAATGCGCCCAAGAAAGAGGTTTAAAGTTGGAGAGGGAAAGAAGTTGGGAGAAAGCTACAGCAAGCCTTCTCAATGCCTTCTCTCCACCCCCCCCCCCCCCGGAGGGTTTGTTTGAATCTTTTTGCAACCACTTTGGGCCGGAGCCTGATCTCTCCACCTTCCTGGCGAAGTCGTTTCCCCGGAGCGAGTGATTTGTGTGGCATCTCAGGGACTCTGTCCCGTCTCTTCTGTTGTCGCCGCGATGGGCTCGCCCGGGTGACACTGATGGATGCGCCGACGGAAAGATGGACAGATGTTAGGGCGGATCTAACGGCATGCGAAGCCGGAGCAGCAGAGGGAGAGAGCGAGAACCGGGAGGAGGGGGGAAACAGCCCCCCATGGTACGGCCGGGCGCTCAAGCGCGTCTTTCCCGGCGCAAAACACTCTCCAGACGCACACACGCGCCAGCAGTCCCGCGCAGGGGGATCTTTTTCGGGGTGGTGGGGAGGAGGAAAGAGATGTTTCTGCGCGGATCGGATCGCTCTTTATGTGACCGGGTCGCGGAGAGAAATCAGCAAAATCGCCCGCCCCCCCCCCGAAATAAACCCCATCAATGAAATTGAATCTGGCAGGCGAACAACTATTGAGGACTCACCCATCTTTGCTCGGAGGCAAGAGGAATAAATTTTGGGGGTTTCCCCCCCGTGTTCAGTCGCAAATTGTCCGAGGGCTGCCAAGACTCGGGGGCTTAATGCATTTATTTGGGTCTCGTCCTAACGACCGGGTCTCTTTAAAAGCAAAACAACAACAACAATATAAAGAATAATAACGCGGCAGTAACCAGAAAGATATATGTTTTAAAAAAAACCCTTTCCTACTGTTTTCTGCAAAAAGGGGGATGCCTCCCCCCTCCCTGCAAAAAAGAAACAATTAAAAAACAACCCGGCATTTTAATAAGACGCAAACATCTGCATTGAGTGAGGGTGTTGGGAGAGATCCCAACTCTTGGAGAATGGGAGCGAACAGAGACACACACTCTCTCTCTCTCTCTTAAAAAATAAATAAAATGGTGACGGTAAAAAAGTGAGATCATTCTTTTGGCCCCCACCTTTAAAAAAAAAATAAGGTTACATTAGGAGAGAGGGAAAAAAGCAAAACAGGCACGTTATTTGCTACTGATGTTTGCTGCACTTCTTCTTAAGTCCAGCCTCTGGGTCTTAAAGGCGCCCGCTTTTCATTCGCCGGAGCTGTTATTAAATCTCTCTCGGCTACACAAAGGAAAGGAGGGGAGAGAAAGACGGGGAGGGAAGGCGAGGGGGGAAAAAGTGCAGTTGGCAGTCGAGAAGGTGCTTCTGATCCATGTTCATAAAGCACTTGAAACACAGTTAGAGTCCATCCTCTCCTCCCCCCCCCCTTCGCGTCCCCTGCCATACCTTATTGCAAGCCAGGAATGCACAATCGAACTCGCAGCGCATCGATTTGCCAAACGCCCGGGTGTTTTTTTTTTTGCAAAGCTAAGATACTCTCTCTCCTCCCCCCCATCTCTCCCACCAATGAACTTGGACTAGAAGGGGGGGGGGGAGAAGAGAAGAGATTAAAAAAAACAACAAAGTGCGTGTGTGTGAAAGAAAGAGTCAACTGACTTCAACCCCCCCCCCCCTTGCAAAACCGACAAGGATTTTTTTTCGGGGAAGTTACAAGATTCCCGAGGACCTGGCGAAGAGGAGATCTGAAACGCAATAAATAAGAATTAAATGCGAAGGATTCCATCTTTCCTGCGTGGGAAGCGCGGAAGAGGAGAGAGAGGCGTGGGAAAGTGGAGTTTTCCTCGCGGAGGGAATCCTCGGCGGAGAAGGCGGGTGGATGTTGTCTGCGCAACCCCCTCTGGCAGCCAGCCGCCCCCAAGTCCCAGCCGAGCAGCCTGGTGAGTCGGTGACCCTCTGTATGGGGTTGCTCGGAACGCAGCGTGAGATCGCAGGGTGGGGGCGGCAGGCAGGAGCTGCACGTGGCGGCTCGACCCCCAGGCTTGCCGGCTTCTCAGACGGGACGTCCGCGCAAGTTAAGCGTTCTCTGGACAGCCAAAGAAATCCGAGAGCAAGGGGAGGGGGAGTTGCCTTTGAAGTCTTCTGCTCCAAGTTGCATGGCTCTCTAAGAAGGTCGCGTGAGGTTTGGCGGGGGGAGGGAGACTGCCTGGGAATGCCCCCCCCCCCCCACACCCCGGCAAGCAAAGCCTTCCTCTCTCCTTCCTGGAGACGGTCAGGCCCTGAAAGCTCCAGACTCGGGACGGATGGAAGATCTGGCCCAGCTGGAAGACCTCGCCGGCCCCTCCAGCCTTTCTCACAATTTGCTGGAAGGGGGACACTCCGGCTAAACGGGAAAACGAGGGATGGCTTGGGGAGGGGGGGCGGTGAGTTGTGGCATCCCAGTTAAGGAGTGCGGGGGTGGGTTTAGAATGAATGGAAGACTTGGGTGGGTGGGGGTCTAAGTTACCAGGAATGGAGATGAACATATGAAGCGGCCTTATACTGAATCAGACCTTTGGTCCATCAAAGTCAGTATTGTCTACTCAGACTGGCAGCGGCTCTCCAAGGTCTCAAGCTAAGGTTTTTCACACCTATTTGCCTGGACCCTTTTAGTTGAAGATGCCGGGGATTGAACCTGGGACCTTCTGCTTACCAAGCAGATGCTCTACTATTGAGCCACCGTCCCTCCCCTATGGATCATGGATTTTCTTTTTGGGGGGGGCCTCTTTGAGATTGCGTTGGCCGAGGAGACCTCTCTGTGTTGGGGTCTCCTCTTATCAACCCCTGGACGGCTCCCGGGATAAATTTTGGGAAGTGGGGGGAGATGCATGGCATGGGAAGATCCGGGGGGGGGGGGGCGGGGAGGCTCAGAAGACTCCTTGGGAATCAAGACTGGGTGTTGGAGGTGGGAGGAAGAGAGGTAGATTGTAGCTGGGATGGAGGATTCCCCGACGTCCCCCCCAGGCGGGGTCGCGCAAGGGTCGGAGGTGAAGCAGGTGGCAGGAGCCGGGGGGGGGGGGGGCGTGCCTGCCTTCCAGCAGGGGAGAGAGCTCCTCCGCCAGGCCTGCTCGATCTCTTTCCTTCCTCTTGCAACTTTTGCCTCGGAGCTGGCCTCTTTCCAGGGTCGCCCAGGGAATCCCTCCGGCGGGGAGGGGGCGGGGGAGGAAGCGTCCAAGACAGGCTGCCAGGGAGGCCGCAACTTTGGCGGGGTGGTCTTCCTCGGCCACTTCGGTGGGGACTTGAATAGAGCCGACCGGATTTGGAAGCGGGGGAGGGAGGTTGGAGGAGGAGAGGGGCGCCAGCTTCCTCCTCCCTGCTTCCCCCTGGTGGCCTGCGCTCCGGACCCCCCTTCCCAATCCAGCACCTTTGCCGGAGACGGCGGGGACGGGGGGGGGGTCTGGCTCGGGATGCCCAAGGCGCGTCGCCCAGTCCAGCCTGGCTGTTGAATGGAGCGGGGCGGGGAGCGGGGCTGGCTGGAGGCGGGGTCCTCCCTCCTTCCCTCCCCGTTCCTCCTCCTCCTCCTCGGCTCCCAGCTGGGGGGGATCCCCCCTCCGCCGCCCCCGCCCCCTCCGCCTTCGCGCCTGGCCCCCGGTGCGCTCCTGGGCGGCTGCTCGCCTCTTTTTTGTGTGCGCGTCTTTGCGCGGCTCCCTCCCCTCTGCCAAGGCCAGTCGGAGTCACGCCGCGCTCGTCTCTTTTCTCCCTTCAAGCTCTGCCTGTTGCCGAAGCCGTGCTGCTGCTGCTGCTGGGAGCCGTCGGAGCTCCGGACTGAGGAGCAGCCCTTGCCGCCGCCGGAGCGCCGCCTGAAGCTTTCGGCCGGGAAGAGCTCGCCCAGCCGCATGCCTTGAGCCAGAGGGGGTGGTGGGGGGCACGGCGAGCCTTGGCCCCAGCCCTCCTGCCGCTCGAGGGGGGCTTCTTCTCCTGCCTCCTCCCTCTTCCTCCTGCGGGGCGATCTGTCAAACTCGCCCCCCCCCCGGTCCCCTCCTTCCTTGCCTCCCTCCCTCCTTCCCTCCCTCCCTCCCTTCCTTCCTCGCCGCCGCCTCCTCCTCCTTTCCCCCCTGTGCCAGCGAGCGGCGAGCTCGGGGCTGTCCTCTGCGCTCTCTTCTGCCTGCCTGCCTGCCTGCCTCCGCCTCCACCTCCTCCTCCTTCGCCGCCGCCTCCTCCTCCTCTGCCACACGGTGCATGCCCAGCAGCGGCAACAACAACAAAAAGCTCGCCCCGGCAGCCCAGCCTGGAGCGGCTCCTCAGCCCGGAGCCAGGGGGCTCAAGCCGCTCTGCCCAGCCCCGGAGCCGCCCGCCGCCCTCCCGCTTCCCTCGCCTGCTGCTGCCGCCGCCGCCGCTGCCAGCCGACGCGGCGGACTGACTTCGCCATGCCCAGGAGGAAGCAGCAAGCGCCCCGGCGCGCAGCAGGTACGAGCTCCGGCCGCCGCCGCGCCAAGGCGCTTTTGCAGCCGGGCTTGGGAAAGAGGGGGTTGGGGTGGGCTGAGGGGGTCGCTGCGGGGCGGGGGGAGCGAGGGCAGGCTCTCCGTCTTTGGAGCCGGGCTTTGGAGCTTTGGCGCAAGAAACTCCTGTTGGAGACAGCTGCACCCCCCCCCCTCCCCGCAATCTCCTTCTCCTTGGCCAAGGGGTTAGGAAGTAGGGTGGGGTTTGGACAGCTGAGTGTGTGTTTGGGCGGGGGGGGGGGAGATGAGGGTCAGTCTGACTGACTTTTGGAGGGGAGGGGGGCAGAGGATTGCCCTTTTGGTTCCCTTCCCTTGCCGTAGGACACTCTGCGTCGGCGGGGCGAGTTATACAACGGTGGTCGCTTGGAAGAAGCCGGGGCTTCCCCCCCTCTCCCTCTGCCCCCCCAAGCCTCTCATCTTCCGAGTTTTTCATGCAGGGTCCACTCAAGAGCAGTGGATTTTTTTAAAAAAATCCTTTTTTTGCCCTTGGAGGTGGCAAAGAGTCACTCTGCAATTTCTCCTATTCCGGAGGAGATGCCTTTATCCAACTTTTCACTATTTTTTCTGTTCCCCCCTTTTTTTTCTGTTTCTCCCCCAAGGGAGAAATCCCCATCCCTTCCTTGGGCACTTTTCATCCTACAGATTTCCTCATTTGCCACTGCTAAGTGGCTGTTGACTGACAGGATTTCTGTAACACTTATTGTGCCACTTCTAGAGTTTATTTCTTTTCTTTTTTAAAAAATACTTTCTATGGGGTGTTGGTTAGTTGTAGGGGCCCTTTTATTCCCATCAGGAATGTTAAAGTCTGTTATCTTCTGAGAAGAGAATTTGGGAGAGAAAAGGTCAGGTTTGGAAAACAAGTATTCCTCCCCCCCTCCCCCATTCCTTCCACTTCAAAACAAATAACATTTTTTATTTTTTAAAAAATATAATATTATTTAGCAATAATCTTTCAAGCCAAGAATGGGTGAGGATATGGTCTGGAACAGAGGTGCCTTGGCTTGTTGCCATCCTTGATTTGATGGCTGATTGATTGCCTGTCACCCGGTTGCCTTTGATCTATTCATTCCCAATAAACCTCAATAAATCACTTGCCATGGTAACACCAGACTCCGTATGACGTCACACACGTGGCTTGTCAAACTCTGCTGGGTGTAACTTTTAGAGCTTTCTGGTCGGCTTTTGGTGGGGTGGCAAAATTCCCTCCTGGACAGACAGTCCAAGAGAGATTGGGGATATACAGTGAGAGGAGATGTATTTCAGTTTATGGGGGGACAGGGTAAAGATTTTTTGTGTGCAGGACGAAGGACCCAATCCTATTATCTTAAGGGGCCAGCCCATAGGGCAGAAGTAGTTTCGCCTTTCCAGATATACTATGCTTAATGTTGCAGATAATGCTGCAGCATGAGAGAAGGTGGGCAGTTCAGTAATATATATATTTTTAAAATAAAAACCAACATCTACAGAAGGCTTATCTTGCATGCCACTAGTTTGGTTTTTGCAGGGACGAGTGCCTGTTTCATGCTGTGCTTTTGAGTAATTTCCCCAAAAGCAACAAGGCAGGAGAAAGTGTTTTATCTCTCCTACCCTGAGTTGTTTCATTGCCTCCTGCAGCTTGAACCTTACAAGTTCAGAAAGTTTCT
Source organism: Heteronotia binoei (assembly GCF_032191835.1). Taxonomy (NCBI): domain Eukaryota; kingdom Metazoa; phylum Chordata; class Lepidosauria; order Squamata; family Gekkonidae; genus Heteronotia; species Heteronotia binoei. Next base: position 48,545,414 of record NC_083236.1, read on the forward strand.
GGCTATGATACTTTCACTTGGTCTGTTATCCAACTCTTTTAAATATCTGGTAGGTGTGTGTGGGAAAAATCAAACCCCACGAATTCAAAACTTTTCTTTACTTGTAAGGAAAAGCTGTTGGATCACAACCACTTTTTAAAAAATCAATGAAAGGCAAAGATACTCAGAAAGTTACGGCCTGTTCTTCAAGGATGAACTAAGTTTTGAACCGGATACACTTGTAGTGAGGGGAAAGAAATGTCTCCGGTCCATATGAACTCGGTCTGGGCCTATGTGTTTTTTTTATTGCTGAGTCTTCCAATTTTAAGAGTGGCTCTTCTCTTATCTGCAATATGCACAAACACATGTGTTACAGTCAGCAGCAGAAGAAAAAAAACTATGCTAGATTTTGCAGCGGTTACAATAAGCATCCTTTACAAATGCTTCCAAAACCCTTGCTTTTTTTTTCAAATCAAGATTGCAGAGGCAGATGTGTTTTTAAAGGTGTTGGGGCGGGGGGGGGGGGAGAGAAAGAACTCAGCAATGCAGTGGGACAGCTCAGAAATAATTCATAAACCAAAAAAAAAGAGGGGGGGAAAACGAATCCCCACAACTGCAGAACTAATAGGGGATGGAAGAATGGGTTTGCTCTATCAAAATGACCCGTCAAAACGACTTTGTTTCATATTTGATTTAATTGTCTCTCTCCTGACAGGCACATTTATCAATAGCTTAATGGTCAATCAGAACTTGGCAGAGTGAGTGCTTTCATTCTTTCTCATACACTTGCTTTTTTTTGCCTTTACTTTATCAAAATGCCTTTGGCTAATGGATATAGGAGGTGGGGCATGTGATGAATGGAACCCTTGCTTATTTTAGAGGAATGGAGGGGGAAATGAGGCTGATAAGTGCCTGAAAACAAATAAGTGATTTTTTTAAAAAAAATTAATTTTGAGGCAGACAAAACTTTATTATTGTTGTTATTTTGCTTCTTTCGGGGGGGCTCCCAGCTTGCAAGCTACAAGGTTCCTGACCACTTTGGTGGCATATTGATGACAGGTAGACTTGTCCTGATAGAGCCAAAGCCTGCGTCTGTGTGTATTTTGAGGGTGGAGACTCCTGTAAAGATGCCTCTCGCAGTCTCTGGCAACCTTGAGAATTCTCCAGGAAAAGGAAAGGGGGGGGGGGGGTGGAAAATCCCCCCCTCCAAACTGAAAGGTCCGCTCAGCCATAAAAAAAGAAAAGTTGTTTTGCCAGCTTCATTAGTGTTCACCTAATTAGCTGTAAACCTGATGGATTCCTGACAGCTTTAATGATTGGAGATGACAAGCTCCACGCACTGTCATCCAGCGGAATTAGGTTTGGAGCTAGTTTGATGTAATCAAGTTGATATTACACAGTCCTGGTTGCCTTTAGTTGTGCATTAACTCAATTTTCTGCTGCAGGTGACAAATGGGCTTTGGTACCTGGATAATCATGTCATAGGAATTAGGGCCCTTGTAATGGTCTGGAGTAGAATATCAACAACAAAGAACTCTCAGCAGCAGCAGCAGAGAGAGACAGACAGAGAGAAAGAGCTTGCAGCAGACATTATAGACAGGTGCGCAAATTCTTCGTGTCTTGTCCAAGTGTTACCACCACCAGGGACAAAGCTAAAGCTGTCTTGGAGAATCAAGAATCTGTAAAAAAATAATAATAGTAATGATTGTGTCTGTTGACTCGAGGACTTTGGGGTTGAGTATCATGGGTAGAGCTGAGGTTAAGGAAGAGCTCGAAGAGAATCTCTGAAAGGTTCGTCTTGTTAGCAGGTTGTTTTTAAAAGTTAGAAGGTGAGGAGAGCAAGGGAGAGTATTTCTTTCAGTTAAGGAGAAGACTCTGCATTCATAAAGGCCGTTCTTGAGGATGCAGACCGTAGCGATCTCGCTTGAAGTTATAGCTCCTGTGGATTACTTTTAAAATCTCTTGAAAGGATTCAGGAAACATGACTGTGGTTCCCCCCTGTGCTCTTAGGCATACAGAAAAGGTGGGTCATCGCAAAGGTCTCCTGCACTCCTTAGGGCTGTCCCAGTGGCTTTTGTGGAATTAAAGATTGTAGGGCTTGGATCTCTAAGGTGTTCCCCTTTCCTGCCCTTAACTAAGCAGTTTTGATCTTGAGGCCTGCCCAATAGCAACCAGCATGAAGCTGTCCAAATTTCCAGAACCAGGAGACATCCCTCAGTCTTTGGCCAGTGACTTTAGGGGGACTTGGATGGCACTCCAGCAGGGCCATTCTCAGCTGCGTCACACCTCTTAAAATCCCGCTGAAATCGAGGGTCTGAGAAGAGTGCAGCTCTGTTTAAGATTGCACTGTAAATTGACCTTTCTGGTCAAAAGTGTTTGTAGAGCTCTAAGTACCCCACCCCCGGAAAGAGTTCTAAGTTTCCTCCTCCTCCGGAAAGAGATGTTTTAAGTCAAGAAAATGGGCACATCAGCAGGGGGAAAGCCTTAACTGAAATGGATGGATTTTCTGCCTCCTCAGAAGGAGACAGATTTCTTGAGTTGTCCCTGACCACACTGGAATTTGCAAGCTACTAAGGGAGGAAAAAAAACATTTGCAATACAAAGAAGTGGTTGGAATTTTGGTCTTTGAGGTTTTCAGGTGCCCTCTCAAATTTGGCAGTGTGAGGTCAGGAAACTGAAAGTATCCCCTCTCGAAGAAGGGCCCGATGTGTGCCTGAACTGATGCGCCACAAGTAGTTTTCGCATCCAAAACTGCACGCAGCCAAGGAGTGACTTGACTCCCTTCAAAGGTGCTTGCTTCCACCATCAGCTTCTGTTCCTTTCTTTTTGCCTCTCAACCTGCCACATTTTTCTCTGTTGGGCAGAGATTCTTCCCAGCAGCAGGCTGACAAAATGATTAGTTACAGTTGGTCCTTTCCTTTTCCCCCCCTTTCCCTCTCCAAAGTATGAGGAACAATGAAAAAAAGGGGGGGGGGGGTTGGAGAAGAGTGGATCATACATTAAAAAAAAATTAAAAAAGGAAAATCCCGATTCTATTGAATGGCTTTTTGGGAAAGAGAATTTTCTCGAATCAGCTGCCATGGTTCCCATTAGCTTGACAGCTGTCAATTAGCCCTTCAGAGCTCTCCTGGGCCACAGTTTATTGCGTGCGGTTTGATGTTGTCATTTTGTTCTCCGTTTTGCCTTGAGCGCTATGATGAGCCGGAGTAAGATAGTCAATAACTGATGTATCAGCAGTTATTTCTTAAATTGGCTCACAAGTCTGCATTTTTCTCCTTCTCTCCCCCCCCTCTTTTTTTTAAGCTAAAGATTGTTTTGTAAAGTGATTAGAATGAATTGTGACTGCTGCAAGGTTATGGGAAATGCAGGCTAGCTGGGGGTGAGTTGGAAGGATGCTTTTGATTCCTTGTGTGTGTGTGTGTGTAGGCTGTTTTCAGGATCTGTGTGAATGAGAACGTCTTAGAGAGAGACAGACAGACAGATCATCTTCAGGGTGCAGTGCTTAGTAAATGAAAGCACTCACGCCTCACACTTTAGGTATACGTAATGGGAAGACAGCCAAAGTGTAAGGAAAAGGAAAAGAAGAGAAAAGAAAAAGCGTTTGCTGTTTCCAAAAAAAGAGAAAAGAACCCTGTCCTATGGCTTTTCACTTAATTCTTGCAACCTTCCATTCGGAGCCGTTCAAGTTGGCCCATATTTTAATACAACGTTCTCGCCAGTTCGAAGGTAATCCAGTGGCAGGGATTCGTTTAGGTATTTGGATCCATTTCCCAGCCTTTGAGCAGCTCTCTTTAAATATAGTTACCACCAACTTGCACATCGGCAGGCATCGGTGAATGAACACCAGAAGGCTCAAATGCAGAACAACCTCATGTTATTTGCAGAAATCAAAGAGTAGCTTGCTCTCAGCCAGCCACTCCAATCCTGGATTCTTTCCTCTATTCAATTACATCTCCCCCAATTGTGGTTTATCTGCTGAGATTTAAAAAAAAAAAATCCTGAAAGGTGCATACAATATATTGTATTTAATAACAATGATATGGACTGGTACATCGAGGCAGATAATATGCAGTTGTAATTAGAGTGAATAGACAGGCATTCATTTTTAAATTCTTTGACACATGCATAAAATAGTCATATAATAAGATAAGATGACAATTTTATGTTAGGTTGATAAAGTGTCCCGATACATGCATTTAAATGTCTGTAAGCCCTTTTTTATCCAGACAGATTAATTCTAGTTTCCAGCGTTTGAAGAGTCATTAAATTAATTTTCAAAATCCCACTAAATAGTGAATGTGTTGCTTGTGTGTATGTGAGCATACCCCCACAGCATGAGGACTGGGAGCATGTGATAGTTTTGCCATTTTTGTAGCAACATTTCTGAAACAGAAAAACAAACTCTCATGGGGGGAAGGAAAGGAATTGAGCGATATTCCATAGTAAGAGACTACCTTTTTGTAAGACAGTACAGGAATGTATTGTTGGGGAAGCTGGTAGCACCATTTATCTCAAAGAAAAATGCAAGCTGATGTTTCACTGTCCCAAATTTTGCCAATGAAAGATGTGCTAACTTGAATTCAGGAAAAAGAAACCTTTCAGCTTTAAACAGTAGTATGTACGTTTAAAAAAAAAACTTCATCAAAGATGTATCAACACCTATCTAGCTCTTATATCATCTCATGATTTTTTTTTCTTTTGCAAAATGGTGATTTTGCACAAATAATAGGTTTTTGGAGTAATTGAAAGTTATTAATTCAGACCATTGGGTTACACCCTAATTGATTATCGCTTTGTTTTCTTCCATAGCGTGTTTAGAATCGAGATAATGCACTTCTTTTGGAAAGGTTCCACCCAGTTCAGATGTAGAACTTCTCTTTCTTCACCCATACCACAGCCTTACTCACTGCTTCATGATATATCAGGAAACAGAAAACAATCTGAATTCACATTTTATAGAAGAGCATTGAGACTTAAAATATATATATATATATATATATATATATATATATATATATGCTTTCTGCAGGGTTTTTTAGCATAGTTTAGGGCTGCTTCTTCTCCATGCTGCCTTCAAATAAAATTATTTTGAGCAAGTCCATCAAACAAATGGAAAGGTCAAAAGGGCAGATGCATAAACCTTCTGAGTAGGGAAGTGGGCCTAACATCCAAGCCATTGGACCGGACTCTCCCAATGTAACATGTTGAAGAGAGAGTTAAATAACGATCTTGTTCAACCTTCTGTGATGACTGGTGTTCATTTCCTTTTGCAATGTTCATTTCTATCATTAAATTAAGCTCTCTGTCTCAGGGTCTTATGTGTTCTTCGTGGAATGCAGGTTGCATAAAACAGGCCATTTTTAATGAACAATTTAATGTAAATGGGTTCTGAATTTAAATTAATATTAATGAAGCTTTGAGCGAATTTATTTTGCATACACAAAGAGTTGTAACTCTTTCACCCATACACGCTTGGCTGTGTGTACTAAAGTGTTTGATAAGAAGGATGGTTGTTTTTTTTATTTTGTGTGTGTGATTGTGAATCTTTGCTAGATTTTGCTAAGTAAGTAAGCATAGAATCCCCTTGATTTACACACACACACACACACGTATGCTTCTACTTCTGCTTGCACCTTTCATTTTTAGGAAGCCTTCTCTTTCTTTTCTTTACAGTTTAGACTTTAGTTGTGCATTGATGCATTGAGAAATTGATTCGAACATTAGTTAGTGGAGTCTAGATGTTTTCTTGATACCTCTAATGCATTATGTATCCAGGAATGATGGGCTGTTCTATAATTAATTCCGTTAGAAGTAATTGCTATAATCACTTTGATGCTACACATAATAAAAGTAATATGGTAAGCATATGAAAAAAAATATAAACACTTTGTTGTAACACTCTGAAATTGAAGCTTTTTTTTTTTTTTAAATGTATCCATGATACCTTTTGGGTTAAAATTTAGTTTTCCTTTCTATAGTGAAGGTGGCATTTTACATTATGTTCATTTTGATGGCTGGATTTTTGAAAACGAGAAAAGTTTATATTATATTTTTAAAATCTGAAATTCTCAGCAAGTTCTCTCTAGCCTTGATTGGCAGTGAGTGAAATGTTAGAATCTCTTCCTATACCTATGCAATTGAAAGACAAATGTGTACGTTTGTGCGGAAATTCACCAGGTTGTAAACCATATGGAAACGGTGCCATATACACCTCCCCATGTAGTGAGGGATTCTGGGAAATGTGTGAACTTCAGGCATGTAGCTAAGTAGATAGATATGATTGCATCGCAGGATGAAAAAGACATGGAAGAAATGTCTAAACCTTTTTTTTAAAAAAACTTATTCCCTCTCTTTTTCCTTTTAATGAGAGGCGGTGAATTATTCTTTGAAAAGGCAGTTGCTCATGAGCAGGAAGTGGAAACAAATATGGGTAATAAGACAGGATGTACGCAGAGATCCTGGGTTCTGAGAAAGAGAGAAAGGCTTAATAAGACCATCGTTCTTAATTAGTTGCACACCATGCTTAATGCTGCAAAGGTCACTTGATTTTATGATCTACCCTCATCGGCGACTTTGTAGGTTTCTTCTCCATTTATATTTTACTGCCTTGTGTTTTCCAAGAGGTTAAGTGTGCAAAGTACATCCCAGATATGAACCACAGGGAAAATTGGATACCCCCCCTCCCAAATTTCTGAGATTAAAAAAGACTCTTTCCTCAGCTGCCCCCCCCCCACTTATTTCCCAGTATTGCATGAGCTCTTTGTTGAGGGAGAAGGGTGGTGTGGAGTTCTTAACTTCTGTAAGCTGAACAAACAAAACGCAAACCACCCTCTTAGTGAATTGTTCTCAGTTGAAGAACAGAATGGAACGGGGGTGCTGTTTTTGAAGTATCTCTGAGGCTGGGCTGTGTGCCTGCAAATCCCTTTCCTGCTAGGTCAACCCTGTTGCTGGAGGGCCAGATCTCAGCAGGGGTCTCCCGAATGCTTGGCGCGGACGTCCGAGACTGGCAGCCATCAGTCATCCATCTGTGACACAGAGTCTGTTTTTGATGGCAAGGATGATAAAAAGGCCTGGGAACTGTATAGGCCCTTGTAATCAGGGCCAGCTCTGACATCCTTCTCAACTCTGACAGCTTCTTCCTTTTCTGTTTTCACCGCCAAGACTGTCTCAACTGATTTTTTTTCCCTCCCCCTTCCCTTCTCTCTCTCTTTCTCTCTCTCTCTTGTTTCATGTACTTGATCAGTCTCAGATGCTCTGAATTATTTTTTTCATGAGGAAGGGGGAGTGTTTCTTTTTGGGTTGTGGGTTGGGCAGGTGTGAGGGGAAGTCTGTGTGTGTGTGTGTGTGTGTGTATATATATATATATATATATATATATATATATATATATATATATATATAGTGTACTGTGGGCCTGTTGCTAATTAATGTTCCTCCATAAGATTCTGTCGGAGTTGAGTAATGTTTTTGATCTTTATGCCTGATAACTGCATACTTAATGAGATTTCAAAGCTGTGAGTGCAGCTCCCTACAATTATTGACAGATGCCTTTTCTTTGCCATTGGGTTCAGCTTCATAAATCCTCTTGCAGTAATGAGGTTCAGAAGTGCCACCCTGCCAGTGAGCTAATGAAAGGGGGGGAGGGGAGGGGGGAGAAGGGAGTAGGAGGAGGGGGGAAATGCTCACGTCTGCCTGACACATTTTTTTCCCTTTAAAATTTACTATGCCGGTGTCAAGCTGTGGGACAATTACTTGAAACATGCTAATTTTTATCTTGCTTTTTGTGCCGTGAGCTTGTGGTCTCCTGTTTCTCTCTGTCTCTCTTTTTCCTCTCTCCCTGTTTTCTTCCCTTACCCCAATAATAAATAAAAATCACATTTAAAATTTTAGCATGGTTCATAACTATTGAGGACTTCGATAGATGTGTGTTGTTGTTTTTTTTCCTCCCTTTCTGGTTTTTTTCGTTTGGCAGTTTCCAGTCAGTGGAGCAGGCTTTTTTGCTGCTTAAAAAAAAATAATCCAAAGGGCATAGAGAGGATATATATAAAAAAAGAGAAGCAAAGAACACCCCCCCCCCCCCAACTCCTTGGGCCTCCTGTCAGTTCGCCCTAACCGAACAACTTGAAACATCGTAGATTTCATTTTAGAGTTCAGAAACGAAATCCTGGTGGAGAATAGCTGCGGCGTGCCAAACAGTCGATTTCCTTTTCAGCAGAGCTATATATCACTGACCCACCCTTCCCTCATGACAGAATGACAGGTGTCATTTATCAAGTGGGGCCTGGCAAACAGCGGGGATGGGGTGTGTTGTGGGGGTGGGGGTGGCTAAGGACGGGTTGGAAAAGCACAGTTTCATATGATGTTGCCTCTTCCCCCCCCTTTTTTTTTTTGCTGTTTTGGGGAAGGAATGAGGAGATGTGACCTGTAAGTGGGTTTGCTTTTCAACAGACAGATTGACTTCCATAGCTGTCTGGTAAATCTGGTTGTGATAGTCTTCTCCTACACACATGCACACACTGTTTTGGGGTTTTCTTAGATATAGGAGAAGGGGAGGGACTGTTTGACAGGTATCATTCAGTGACTCCCAGCTAGCTTGCTGGGGGTTGTGTAAATGAATCTAGGAGCTCTCAGTTTCACATGATTCAAATGTGCATTATTGAAGATGGATGTTCCTTAAAAAAAGATTGATGATGGATATCGGGCTTGTGGTGCCATTTATCATTTTGAATATTATTTAGACTTACTGTGTAAAGCTGTAACTTGAGAGCTGGATGAGCTGGGGCAGTAGGGAAGCCTAGATGTACACATTTTTTGATTGATGGCTTTCCTCTCCCCCCTCTCCCCTCATTGTTTGTTAGCAGATACCAGCCGGTCATTCTAGAAGTGCCATATGATTGTTTAAGGGAATGAGTATTGGTGCATGTGAAGGCAAAAAAGTGTATGTGGTAAAGAGGTCCGGTAATTTTTTTCTAAAAAAAAAAAAAAAACCCTGTCAACAACAAATATCAAAATTCGATGTAGCAAAATTTTGTCAAAAGTGAATTGTAAAGCGAATGTAGGGGTTTCGACTTGGACGGAACTTCTGAGGAATGTTGAGGGAAACTTAAAGTAGTTTTGATAAGACTAGTGAAATTTCTTGAGAGGGAGGTCAAAGCCATTTGAAGTAAACTGGGAGGTTTTGTACTTGAGTGAAAGATTGGAGGGATTTCGAGGAAAGCTATGAAAATGTTTAGATAAGCCTTGCAAAAGTTTCCAAGCTTTTGCAGATGTCTAAATGGGGGTTAAAATGCGGAAAGGGAAATAACCTTTGCTTATAATTTAATGTCTGCAACATTTAAAATAAAACCAGAGTGGGATTTCCAAAAAACAAACAAAATAAAAACTACTTCTGAATTATCAGATCTAGTGATAAAAATTTCACTCAGTCATACTTACATCAGCCAGCCTTCTTTCCTCACAGGCTGTTATTTTAACATTATAGTCTTGGCATCTGTCATGGGACTATGTTAGCTTTTGAAGTTTTCTCATCCAGCCCTTCTTTATTTATTGCATTATTAAACCCTTTTAAAACCTGGACACTCCCCCCCCCCGCCATCTTCTTCCAAATGCTGATGCCAGGTTCTTGTGTATTAGCTACAGCTAAACTGCTTCCTTCTCACACCTTTTGAATAGGAAGTAATTTGGTCCATTTCTGTACACCCCACCTGCTGGAAGAATTGTGGAATCAGTTCTTGAATTAGCTTCTAAGTTTTCTTAGAACTTTAAGAAAAGTACAGCATACACGTGTCTCCATGTTGTGTATTCCAGTTTTTAATGCGTAGGGTTTTTTTGTGGCACGCAGTCCTCTCAGATTCCATATCTCTGTGTTTGTGGCTTGTTTGAATATGTTACTTTAGAATCTATATGTACTGATTTCTTTTTTTCCTGAGGTGTCAGATTGTGACATAGATACCAGTTTTGACATGGGGCTATGTTCAAGCAAGCAAGGCATTTCCCTTGCACAGTCAGAAGTGATGCAGTGATATTAAAGGATTGTGCTATAGGAGGGCCAGAACATGTGAATTGTTATCTTGCAAACCCTACACTTTTTTCTTATGTAAAAGTCTTATGAAAGGAAATGGACTTGGAGACATGCTGGCACTTAAATGATTTGCTGATCTGAATTTAGAGTTCTCCTGCCACTTTTCTGCAAGAAGAATAAGGAAATAGAATTAAAATTTGAAGCATTTTGAGAATGAATACCAAATTTCTTTCATATCGAGAGGGTTAAAATATCACTGAATCGGAGGGTGGGTTTGTCCCCATGACCAGCCAGTCAACTTGTGCAGTTCCTTCCCTGAAGCAGGATGTTTTTAGCCATCCAAATTTACTCTGCACAGATTAATGCACATAATCTGTACCACGGTATGCCACCAAGAAAGGCCAGGCATAAATGGAACCAACCGCCCTGCAGGATTAATAGCTCTAGATGAAGAGGAAGAAAGAAGATATTGGATTTATAGCCCACCCTTCACTCTAAATGTCAGAGTGACTTACAATCTCCCTTACCTTCCTCCCTCGCAACAGACACCTTGTGTGGTGGGTGGGGCTGAGAGAGTTCTCCCAGAAGCTGCCCTTTCAAGGACAGCTCTGCGAGAGTTATGGCTGACCCAAGGCCATTCCAGCAGCTGCGAGTGGAGGAGTAGGGAATCAAATCCGATTCTTCCAGATAAGAGCCCACGCACTTAATCACTACACCAAAATGACTCAACCAGGTTGCACGCTCAGACCTCTGCTGCTCGCTAGGGCAAGGTGAAGTCATCCTTGGTGGTAGTTTCTTCTCAGTCAGCATTTTGATGGTTGGAAAAAATCCCTGTAAAAAGGAAACTCCATGTTGCCACATGCCTTGCTAATGTCCCACTTTAGGTTGGATGAAACGAAGATGCAGAAACAAATTGGCGCAGTGAAAATCAGAATCTTTAACAATTATACAATCCCACTTTGGGTTGGGCCAATTGTACAGCTCGTGGTTGTGCTACAGAGAGCCTCAAAGATGCACACTATATGTTGCTAAAAAGTGTGTGTGTGTGTTTTTAAAGAGGTTTAACATGTAGGCATGTATTTCAAGGACTGGGTGCATTCACAGAACTCATCCTTCTGCTACCCATCCCGTTGCATGAAACTCAGTTCACGGCCATTCACAGCAACAACTGGTATTCGCTATCTTAAGGTGTTGACAAATGCCATTGACTTGAGTCACTTGTTGATGGAGACCTCAAAATCAAGGTCCTTGCGGAAGAAACAGAAAACTGAAATTCGGTACCCGTGTAGTTCCATGTCCCTAATTATTAGAAAGGGCATTTTAAAACAAACAAATCCATCTCTACTGATCCTTAGCCTTTGAGTACAGGGCCAGCGAAGGCACAGATGGGGATGGGTGGAGTAGGAGGCTGTGTCAACTAGTTGAAGCTTGGCTTTGCTTGCTGACTGGTATATAAGCATTGTCAAAGGGTCTCCCAATAGATAGATGACTGAGGTTTGTTATCATGTGTAGTCCAAGATACCGTAATTACAAGCACAACCTGAAAGAAAAAACTCCATTTCTACATTTGGATGTGGATTCTGCCATATGCAGGCAATGCACGTTGAAGCAAGGCACGGCATAGAATGGAGGGTGTGGCGGTTCCACCTTGTTCTGTGCTTGAACTGGCATCTGATTGGGTAAGGGGGGATTTTCAGTGGCTATCAGGAATGCACCTCTAAGAATGGGTCTCGCACATACAGCCGCCTTCTTCAGTCCTGAAGTAAACCTCCCCTTTCCCCAAACCCATCCCAGCCAAACAGGTTTCTGAGGTATGAAGGAAAAAAGTCTATCTAAATAAACAAATGATAAATAATTTCCAGAATGTTCTAAGTAGCAGCCATATCATAACAAAGACATTTCAGCTTAGCCTTGCTAGTCGTTTGGACCTTCTTGCCCGGAAATGGTTCCTGTCCCCCTTCTGTGCTGGGCCCTTGCATGTAGCAACATGAAAAGGACATTTGGAGTTTCTGTTTGACATATTTTAACAGATTGGAGGAGATCAGGTTTCATGGAAAGCAAGGAAACAACTTTGTTTGCAAAATGCATGCTATATTTGTTTACTTTTGTACCTGAACAGCAAGTATTGACATTTGTGTGTATATATGTTGACATTTCCAGACAATTATTGTAAATTTCCCCTCCTCCCTGAAATACATGTTTTCCAAACTTTTAAGAGAGGCATAAATTTCCATGTTCATAAAGAAGTAATGATCAGATATTTCTTTAATTTGCAGACATTCACAAACTTCACCTGTGAGAGTTCACATTCATAGTAATAATGTATGTTGAAAAAAATACAAAATTTGTACCAATGTCCCTAATAAGATTTGGCAGACTGTTAGCAAATCTTACTCATTTTTTTGCTTCTAATTTCTTATTGTTAGAACTCTGCTAGATGAGACAGCAGAGATCTGTGTGTGGCTCTTTCTATGCCCTGATTTTCTTTAAAAACAGTTCTCTCTACATGTGAAAGTGATTTGGATTGGGGCCATGGGACTAGGCTAGGGGAAGAATAACTTTTTCATGTGACATTTACTGGACATAAGTCACCCCTCTCTTCTTGAGTGGCTATCATGCCCCGGGGGAGGGGGTTGGGGGAGAGATTTAAAAAACAAAACTCTGGGGCCAACAGCCACTTGCCAAGGTGTGCATGCAGGTAGAGGACGCAGAGTCAAACCTGGTGCCTACCCTAGCCCAGTGCTGTGGCCTCAACCCAGATCAGCTCCCATAGGACTGCCCTTGAAGCAACATACATTGCGCAGTTAAACCCAGATCTCCCTTCGTGTTGGACTAGACATGAGGGTGTGACATGATCTTTGTGTTTAGAACATTGTCTGTACTGAAAAGTGGGGGGATGTAAAGTGGGGATGGGGGAATTGGTTTCCTGAGGGAGAGGATTGGATGGGAGGGAAGCTGGTTCCTGCCTCACCTGTGCTTTTCCCAGGTGCTACCCTTAGCTGCTTCCCCCTTCCCCCAGAGAGCTTACTTCCACTTTTTGCTCTGTATGACTTTGGCACTCACTGGCATTGTAAAACATCACTCTTGTAGTTGTTTTGTGAGAAGAGCTGAAATGCGGTTTTTAGTACTCATATTTGTGTTTTTGAGCCACTGATAGCCATGCAGGAAGTAGCTGTTGCCATTGTGCTTCAGCCTCCCAGCAGTTTTTGTATCACCTGTGAGTAGAACGATGAGTGTTCTTTGATCACCTGCTCACCATAATTGAGCATAATTGGGATTATATTCGCACATTTTTAACCTTTCTTCCCTGTAGGGCTCAGTCTTGTTGGTCACTGTTGACCTGACATTGCACTGTTGAATGTTAGAAAGTGGTGCCATCAGGTTTTTACCTCCGGAATAATGCTGTCTGGTGCAACCACTGTGGTTTGCAGAGTTCTCAAAGAGAGGAAGAAGACGCAGGAAGATGGACAGAACTTTGAGTTCAGGCTGGTGTTGACTACCCAAGGATATCCCTGGCAAAAGAATCTCTTGCTGTTCCCTTCTACTTACAAACCTGCACTTTAGTTGCTCGTGGTTTCTGTTTCTCTTCATTTCCCCAAACACCTTGATAACGATTAAAAACCAATGAGTGTGCATGCACCAGTGCTAAAACACAAAACAATATTTTTATTTTTAAAGGTGAGAGACAATCAAGGAGCTGTAGAGGTAGTACTGATGAACATGCTCTTTCCCTTCTCTGGGTAGTTATTCTGCAAGAGGCTGAGTGACACAGAGATTATTCTGCGATCGGCAGACAATGCAGAAAGGTGGGCGTCACACAGCATTTTACGATCAATCGATCGATTCTGCAACACTGCATCCCGGTGTCGTTACAGGGAGAAACCTTAAGCAGGTTTGCATAGAAATAAGTACGGTGTTATTCAGCGAGCTTGGCTTCCAGGAAAGTGTCCTCAGGATCATAGCCTTGGTCCAGGACACAGCAGCAGCCCAGATCAGCAACGGGATGCTGGAGCTGGCGAGAGAGGTGATGATGCTTTTGTGAATTAAAGCATGGGAGGATTCTGACATGACCAGAGGAGCCTTTGAAAATGCAGGTGTGAGTTCAGCCACCTGTTGGACAACTTTTTATCAGTGCAAAAGAAAGAAGCTGGATATACATGTTTTTTTTGCTGCTGGCCAGCTAGTGTGGTTTTGTATGATGCCTTTGGGGAGAAGAAGATGAGATTGGAAAAAAAAAATCCTTTGCATAGTGTGCAATCGAAGGAACAAGTGCCAATTTGCTAGAACAATTGTAAACACACCTTGATACAAATGGCATCACGGCCTGTTTATTTTTCCCCCCTTCCTGATTAGAAAACTTTGCTATTAATAGCCTCCGAGTCCATTCCAGGTGTAATTGGTAAGGAGAGCTGAGTGCACTCATGGGAAGAAACCTTGGTTTTTTTGTTTTGTTTTTGGGGGGCTCTTTTATTCTTATCCCTGTTCCCCCCCCCCCCCCCCCCCAGTTTTATAGCTGGAGACATGATTTATTGCAGCCATCCATCTTTGGGGCTCATCCATCACATCCTGGTTGCTAGGCAATCATGGCAGCAGCTGTTTGCTTTGAATCAGACAGAAAAGTTGTCAATCATCAAAGGCAGGTGAATAGCATTAGAAACACGCTATTGTCAGACGGAATAATTAATCAAAGAGAGAAAAGATAATTAAAAAGATATGACCCTTGCAAGTACTTGCTCTGGGTTGCCTGAAAAGAGAAAAAAGAGAGGGAGAGAGAGAGAGAAAGAGAGAAAAACTGTCTGGTCTTTTCTCGACACTTAAGCGGCTGAGGGCTGATAAAATATGCACTCAGCTGCGCATAGTTTTTAATTAATTGAAAAAGGTTCAACATTCAAAGACGATGCTGGAGAAAAGTCTGATTATGAGCAGAAGTAATATTTATTGTTTGCCTGAAAGGCTTGACATGGGCTTCTAACTTTCTGTCACATATCTTCCCTGCGCTTCCACTCCGCTTCCCTTCCGCTGTACTATCTTCACTAGCAGCAAGTGGGAGATGGGGGTGAGCCGGCCCAGGAAGGGGTCTCCAAAGGCTTGAACAAAAATGCTTGCGTTTTTTGATGTGCTGTCACATTTTTAGTTTCCCCCCCACACACACCAATGGCAGCTATCTGGGTTATGTTAGGCCTGCCACCAAATGAACAAACAAACAGAAAAGGTAAGCAAAGCACATCTGGCCTGGCAGAGAAATGCTTGAGCGATTAAAAGAGAGCTCATCTTGCGCAGTGGCTACAGATGTCTCAGGTTCACATCAGCTCGTGGGCTCGGTTCTGACATTGTGCAAAACCGTGGTTTCATGAAATGAGGGTTCGCGTGATTGTCTGATTGAAGGCCACTCCACTGATTCAGCAGTGTCGGAAAACCGAGTCTGAAGCTGACTTATTCCCCACAGTTGACAGTCGTTTCACACAATGTGTGAACATGGATGGGCTGGCCTAATCCCAGCTCGATCTTTGCCCTAATCTTGTTCCCCCGCCCCTAGTACTGGCTTCACTCCCCAGCTATCTGGACAGAATAAAACCAGGGCAAATAGCATTTGTCAATGTGAGCGAAGATACGAGCTGAATTTTCGCCAACTAACCATAGTTAAAATAATCCATGGTTCCGTGTTCCATCTGAGCGAAACCAGAATCTTTAAGGTGACAGGTGAGGACATCTGGTCTTGTTTTTTTTGGCATTGCCCTCACTGCAATGCATGATGGGATTCTGCAGGGGAAAGAGCAACAGCAGCAAAACCATCTGCTGAGGCAAATTAGAATTTGAATGTGAACTGAATCCTGGTTTATTAAAGCTAAGCCTTGACTTCGTGTTACATCTGAAGAGAGCCACTAGGTGGACTCAAGCAAGCCGCTCTGTTCTTGGCCCCCCTTCATGTTTAAAATGGAGGTGACAATACTAGCGTAATCCTACAGGGTTGCAGTGATGATGAGCACAAAAACACATTTGAGGGTTCGCAGCACTAAGTACTAATAGTATTAGTATCAACTGTATTCTCTTCAGAAACTTTTGGTAGGGCTGAAGTTTCTTCTGCATTTTTCTACTTTTTCAGGAGGGTTGAAAGAGGAGGGAACCCAATCACACTAAAGGATCTTTCTGTCACACTTTTTGCACACTTTGCAAAGCTCAGGGCTACGTATATGATTCCACTTTTTTCCCATTTGATCTTTGCAACAGTCCCGTGAAGTCATTTAGGCTAAAAGATGATGACTGGCCCAAAGTGAAATTGGTGGGGAATTTAGCTGAGGACATGCCTGTTGTCTGACACTGTTAACTTCAACTCCGTCTTTACTCTTAACTTCCTGTACTACCCTGGGTAGGTAGGATAAGCATTTATAGAAATAATTAAAATGACGATTGGTACCTTTCTTTCAAAAGGGAACATATGAAGCTGCCTTATACTGAATCAGACCCCTGGTCCATCAAAGTCAGTATTGTCTTCTCAGACTGGCAGCGACTGGAAGATTCATTTAGCTGTTGTATCCACATATGTATTTTATGTATGGTTTTTATTATGTTTGGATTGTAAAGTCCTATGACAATATACAATAAATTCTATTTACTTTACATTCAGCTACTGATTGTAGAATGATTTTGCGAAGGTGACCACCAAGGAAAGGAGGCACTTTTTCTTAAGTCCTGAAACCTTAAAACTTGTGGGAAAACCAAAGGTGGATGGGTAATTGCAAAATTAGGTCCAAAAGGGTGGCTTTGAGACTTCTGAAAGTATTCAAAATATCATGTGATTGTGGCTTGACTCATTTACTCGAGCCACCTGGAGATGTCTGTGGTGTGGCTGTCACTATCACGATGTGACCTGCTCATGTCTGGTTGCTTCTTCTGATGTCCTGTAACCTCAGTAAGAGCAGTTGGACATGTGAAGACTTCTGCCAAATTTAACGAGAATAGCAGCTCAGACAACAAGCTGCAAGCGAGGTAACTGAGCTCACATCTTGCCTCTGCCACAGACTCACTAAATGGCCATGGGCAACTCATTGTGACTCTTTCAGGCCTGCTGACAGGCACTAGCAAGGGTCTTCAAACAGAAATTCCCTTTGCTTCATTCAGGCCCAAGTTAACATACAAGCAAATAACTCTCCTGGCTCCATGTGCCTCCTAGGTGACCAGAATTTTGTCTTCTTCCCCTCTCAGCAGTCCTGCTCTGATCCTTAGTCCTCATCACCATTATGAAGATGTGTGGTGGCCTATCTTGTAGGGCTACTATAGCAATCTTTGTGATAATGTACAGGAAGCACTTCGAAGCACAGCTGAGAATTATTATTAAGCAGCAGGGCTGTCAAATTTGGGCGATGTTCCAGGGGGTAGGCGGGAACTCCTTGCTGCATCACTTCTGGATGACATCATCATGTTGGGGACATTGTGCAAGGATGCTCTGGTATTTGAGTGAAACTATGGGTTTTTTGCCCTCAAAACCATAGAGTTTGCCCAGATACCAGAGAGTCCCTGTGTGATATCCCTGGCATCATGACATCACCTGGAAGTGATGTCATCACATTGGTGTCCCTGTTGCCCAGCAGTGAATCAAAGCTCCCAAAAGTGGAGGAATTCCCACTGGGACCTCGGGGCTAGAAACCCTATTATTAAGGGCTCTGTATCATGTAATGCTTCTACACCGATGGGATATTTAACTAAGGGACTTTCTTTCTACTGAAACATTTCTACTCCTCCCTCCTCAATATCATTTTCTGACTCTTCTTCTAGAGTATTTCTTCAGGATTGAAGCTGTAGGAAAATTCTCAGGGGTGGGGGGAAAGTTATGTCATGTGTCTGACTGACTGACTGGGGGACGTATGCAAGTCCCAGTGACATGGCAATGCTTTCTTCATCTTCCCTTGGACTCTGTCTCTGAAATAAAAATCTGTTGAGTGCCACCAGGTTCGCCCTCCCTTTTAAGTAGATGTTGAATGAAGATCTATAACTCTGAGCTAAAGATTTTTTTTTAATTGCAGCTAGGGCAGGGGGAGAGACTTTATGGGCTCCAAGACCCCAAGTTCAGTTGTGTCATTTTATGATTCTGTTAAAGCATCAGTAGCTCCAATGTTTCCTCCTACATGCATATGAGAAACACTGCATGTTTTTGCACTTGATAGACGCATTTCTGACTGGAGATTTCACACCCATGTGGCTTGTGCAACTGTGCCTTATCCATGTGGCTTGCACTTTACCCCTCTTGCACCATGTTGCAGCTGTGTAACATTGTCCAGGTGTGGTTTCACACTTAAAAGTGCACAGGGGTGCAGCTGGGTGGTACACTCCCCAACCCAGGTTGTTGACCAGCTGTAGTTATGTCCAGCCATAGTTTAGGCTAAGTTATAATTGAAGCATCATCTCTTGAGTGCTGTGTTCCCAAACTCCCCAACTTTTCTTCGCTACCCCACGTAGTAGTAGTAGTAGTAATCAGGGCTTTTTGGTAGAAAAAGCCCGGCAGGAACTCGTTTGCATATTAGCCCACACCCCCTGGTGTCACCATTGTTTTACAGAGGGCTTTTTTGTAAAAAAAAAAAAAAAGCCCAGCAAGAACTCATTTGCTTATTAGGCCACATCTCCTGACACCAAGCCAGCCAGAACTGTGTTCCTGTGCGTTCCTGCTCAAAAAAAAGCCCTGAAAAGAATAATAATTCTTAGCAGAAATATTGATATAGTACACTTCAAGCACTTACTAGAAATCCTTTCAGGAAATCTGTATTATTGGCCAGCTATTGAAGGTGTGGGCTGAGGATCATGGGATATCAATAATGGGATCTACCACATTTTTTAAAAAGTTAAATGGTGAGTTGGAAGTGCAGTGGTGTTAAACACACACTGGTGACAGGCTGTTAAACTTCTTTTTTTCATGACAGTTTCTTGTCTGGTGTTAGCTTGAGAGAATGGTGACTACCCAGCTCTTTTTTGTGACTAAGGTAAGAATAGAACCAGAGACTTTTGGGGTACCAGCCTGTGCTCTGAACTAGTTTAATGCCTGTCAGTTCATATTGTGGTCTTTGAATCTCTGGATGGCGGGGGGGGGGGGGGAGAGTAAAACAGTTTTTTTTTTTAAAGGATGCTCTATAAAGAATAAGTAAGGTAGGTACAGCTCTATGCTGATCATCTGCAGGGAACCCAAGTGGCATTCTGCAAGCATCCCAATGTCTGGTGGGTAAACAAGAGAGGGCCTTTTTGGTGGCAGCCCCACATTTATAGAACAACCTCCCAGAGAGGTGCACCTGATCCCTTACTGTGAATATTCAGGAGGCAGTTGACAGATCCAGCTTTTATTTATTAGCAGTCCTAGTTGGGGGGTTTTAAATCATGAACTTTTATGGGTTTTTATAATTGTTTTTATTTATATTTTTCCAGAATTATAAAACCTTTATTATACAAATATCATTACATACAAACAATGTAAAAAACATAAAACAAACCAACCAAAGAGAGTAAGCAAAGTACAATTGTGTATTTTAAAATAATTGTCTTATTTAAGACAATTGCAAGCTGCCTTGAGTTCTCCAAGGGAGAATGGCAACTGATAAAATGTTTTAAATAAATAAATGTTTGCCCATAGCCTGTAAAAGCTGAATTGGCAAGCTACCTTTTCAGCTATAGTATCTGAAAATCTGTTGGTGGCAATAACTGAAGTTTGCATTCACCCCTTTGGTGTGTCAGGATCCAAATTTCTTGGAGACCACAGTATGGCAGTTTCCACCATGTGCTTCATGGTGGAGTTTATTTTCCCCAAAAGAAGGCATCTATTACAGGACTGTGATGTTCTAGAACAAGAATAAATTTTCATTTTTTTTTAAAGGAGCATCCATTAACATAAAGGGCAACCTTAGATCGTTTAGTGGCAGACTGTGACAATTCAGTGAAGAACACTACTTAGAAGTATACATATGCACACCAGAATTGTATGTAACAGAATACTGTGTTAGAATGAAGTTTGGAACTCTTTGTGTAGCCAACCGTATGCAAAGCACATGGTTGTATGTGCTGCGATGACTTTTGGGGGAAGGGAGAAGCTCCAAATTACAGTTTCAAATGTTCCACTTTCAAAGGAATCAGCACATTATGAGGCCTAGAATCTTTACTGCTTTAAAACCAAATCTGGCCTGCCTCCAGTCTTCACAACAGTATTATTTTAATGGAGCACTTTGTTACTTAGTTCTCCCTAAAGAGTATGAAGCTACCGACAACAAAACAAGGCATTAAAATGTATTAAAATCGGTATGTCATTTACAGTGGGGGCAGCTGATAGACTGGAATTCAAGATCAAAATTTCCACCTAACTTCTTGTTTGGAAATGGGAAAGCACAGGGCTTTTTTGAGCCAGGAACACACAGGAATGCCGTTCCGACTGGCTTGGCATCAGGGAGTGTGGCCTGATATGCAAATGAGTTCCTGCAGAGCCTTTTCTGCAAAATTCCCTGGGAAAACATATTGTCTGCTGTATTTTCCTCTGGAGAGTAACAGGTTCCTCCCCCCCCCCCCCAATCTGTTCCCCCTTTGCTTAGTTTTTGCAGGGACTACTCTCAACTTCAGGTAGGGTTGTCAACCTCCAGGTGGGGTCTGGAGATCCTCCAATTTCATGAGCTCCCACCCACCACTGGCCAGCTGCCCAGCAGGGGAAGCCCCACCCCCCAAAACCATCCCTGCGTGTTGTTGGCAACGCACTGACATCACTTCTGGAAGTCAGTGATGTTGATGTTGGGAGTGATGCTGTACTTTTTGGGCAAAACTCTGTGGTTTGTAGCTGTTTCTCTTTTCATAGAGTTTTGCCCCAAATGTAGAGCATTGCTCAAATGTTGCCAACATGATGATGTCACTTTCCACCCCTGGAATACGCCCCCCCCAAAGCCCCACCAGAAGGCAGAAGACACCTGGCAACCCTATCCCAGGTTCTGCCCCCCAAATCTCTACAAATTTCCCTGCCCAGATCTGTTTGTCCTAAGTTCAGGTGAACTGGTTCTCCTCTCCTCCACTTGTATCTCTTTATAAACTTGTTGGTTTGCTCTCCTTGTGTTCCCCTCTCCAGGATTCTTCTTTCTCTCACTAGGAGAAGTTTTAAAATTAAGTTTTGACTTACAGAGATGTGGTTTGCTGGAGTTTTCAGTTCGTTTGCATATTTCTCCTCTCTGTGTACGCCATGTGAATGTGTACATGGATAACGCACTGCAAAGGAAAAAAGCAGCAGTCTAAATGTGATTGCATCAGGATTCTTTTTGTGCCATGTTTCGGTAATGCACTCCTGCCTTAAAAATGGTAAAATGCCATCAATTACGTTGTCGGATCCAAGAGTAAGGAGATGCCATCAAATTGCTGTTTTATATCCATAATGAACTCTAGGAATGGTTTGGAGACTCAATCTGATTTTGTTTTCTGTATGGAACAGTTCTCTCCTTCCTGAGCTTACCCCTTTCCTTATATCCTTCATTTCCCCCCTGAACCTTTCTGTTCCATATTGTTAATGGTTGATAGTTTATTTATGATCCAGAACTGTTAATATTGGCTCAGATTTCCTTAATATCATACCAGTGTTTGTGAAGGCCAGGTTCATTGATAGCTATGTTAAGAACATGAATATCATCTGCCTGGACCAAGATAACGGTCTAGCGTTCTCTCTGGGTGGATGGGGGCCTAAAGCATTGTGACTGATGCGCAAAGAGAGTGGGAAAAGGTGATTTATTTTATTTTTTTTAGTATAGCAAGAGCCTACATATAGTTAACCCAATATGTCTCAAAGAGTATTGTGTATTAATAAAATAATGCCAATTTTTAGAAAGTTGAGTGGGTGGGCCGTGGTTCAGTGGCAGGACATCTGCTCTGCAGGCAGAAAGCTGAATCCGCACCATCTCCGGTTAAAAGGATCAAGCAGGAGCTGACCAAATGCTGCAGAACTGCTGCCAATCAGAGTAGACAATAATAGACCCATTGTCTGACACGGGGTAAGGCAAATCTGTGTACAATAAGTCGTTTTTGCTTGTCATTGTACTCCTTGTCCAGTTCACTGGAAGGCAGCAGTAGATTATCTGTTGAATGAGCAACTGGAGGCATTGCTATCCTGGTACACATAACTCACAAACTCATACAGATGTTTCAAGGGGCAATGAGATTGTGACTGTGATCCTCTCTCCCCCCGCCCCAAATTTGTGGCTTTCTACTACTACCAGTGTGATTAGGAATGCTACTTTTCAAGGTTACTGGATCACCAGAATGCAAAACACACGTGTACAGCTTGCCGTTGTGTAGGCAGAGCCAGCCCTAGACTGCCCGGCACCCTAGGCAAGACTAACTTCTGGTGCCTCCCCTGAACTGATAAATGTCACTGAGCCACATGGGGAAGCCCAATTCAGTGCCCCCAGAAGGCCGACACTCTAGGCAATCACCTAGTTTGCCTAGTGGCAGGGCTGGCCCTTTGTGTAGGTTATAAAGTTAAGGCATTGAATGCTCATAAATTCTGAGAGGGCTAGTAGACTCTATCCCATTCTGTGGCCAGTGTCCTATGTACAAGACTATGGACTGCACAATTGTCCTTCCCTCTTTCTTTCAGAAGATGAAATCTGGACATTCAGGTAAAAGAACTAAAATTTTACATCATTTGGGGCAGGAGTTCCCAAGAGCGGAGCTCCGAAAGCTCTAAATTTTATTGTGCTCTTTCTTTCTTACCCCCAAATAATTGCTTCTGGGTTCCATTGTTCAAACCCCACTTGAGAATTTTGGTGAACTCTTAAGATTTGACAAACACGCTAATATTTCCTCCCACAAAAAAAATGGGAAAATAACCAAAACGTATAAAGCAGATAGATGGAAATCTTCATCATGCCGCTATGGCCACATAGGAGAAAGTGATTTTAAAAAGTGTGATAAGAGGAAGGTTTTATTTTGACAATTATAATTCAAGAAGCATTTTAAGGTAGATGCTGAGCTGCTATGATTTAGTACACCTTTCGGAGATGTCAGGGATGTGGGGCATATGTAAATAAGTTGTACTAATGTGCTCCGGTACCCCTTTTTCTATGAAATGATCCCTGGCAGTAGTCCTGATTCCATCCCCAATAATGGCGAAGTCAAAAGTTGCTTGGGCTTGGTGAAGATAGCAACTCCATCATCTGGTACTGCTTCTGAACATGGAGGTTCTATTATTTATTTAGTGGACTTTCAATGCTGTCTCTGGAGATCAGCTTGAGGCTGCTCCAAAAAAATAAAAAACAATGCAATAAAATGTAGTCATTATGGGGAGCCGCTAATAGACATTTTCTCCATTAATTTGTTTGGTCTGTAAACAGCTTTTGTGGAGTAATTGTTCCATTACCATGAAGCTACCAGTATTCCAAAACTATCTAGCGAGAAAGTTCTGTAGAGAGAAAGTTCTTAAGCAAAGAACTGATTCCTCCCTTTCCATTTCCTTATTTTGTGGATTTGTTCTGTCCTCTTCTGGAATTCCTGTTTCCCTAGGAGGATTTCTAAAATTTAATCGTTGAATTGGACATGCAGTTTAACACAGATTTCAATACTTTCAGTTCCTTTTCATTTCTGCCCTCTTCTCTGTGTAAGCCCATGTGCAAACTACCTCCCCCCCCAATCTTAATATGCTTGCATCAAGATTTGTTTTTTGTGTTATGTCAGTAATGCATTCACAGTAGACCTGCACAACAAAAAACACTCAACAAGAATCTTAATGAAACCCATCCCTGTATCCGTCACACTCTCTAAAATGGACAAAATACCTTCAGAACAATGCCAGATCTGTACTAAATTAGGACTGCGGCTCTTAGTGATCATCCCAGCTATGGATGTCTCTTTTGGCTCAAAATCAAACCCAAATATTTTTGGAATCCTTTTAGGAGAATTCTTACTAAGGTTGATTTGGAGCTAGTGGAATATAGCTAATGCTTGTATTGTTTTAGTTGTTTCCATTGGATTTTAACAGGTATTTGATATTGCATTTAATTAGCTGCTCTGCATAGCAGGTTGTCAAGAAATATGAATATAATTGTTAATAATTAAGCTTAAAAACTGGGTGTGTTTGATATTAAATGGAATAATGATTTCTTCTGGATGACTTAGCATCTCCATGATTGCTTAACTATTTAGATGAATTGTTTTTTTACAATTCTTCCTATTTATGGTGTGAGTATATGTACATTTCCAATATAATATGTGAAACTATAGATAGATAAGTTCATATATGAAGGTGAATCAGAATATTGGTCTGTAGAACTCAACAGTGTCTGTGTCAGCTTTTAATGATAGTGGCCATTCATGATCTTGGATGGAGAAAGAACTTTACCCCTTAGACACTTCATTTATTTAAACATTTATATTTTACCTTTCACGGTTCAAGGTGGTGCAAGGAGAGCCAGTTTGGTGTAGTGGTTAAGTGTGAGGACCAAGAACTGAGTTTGATTCCCCACTCCTCCACTTGCACCTGCTAACATGGCCTTAGGTCAGCCATAGCTCTGGCAGAGGTTGTCCTTGAAAGGGCAGCTGCTGTGAGAGCCCTCTCCAGCCCCACCCACCTCACAGGGTGTCTGTTGTGGGGGAGGAAGGTAAAGGAGATTGTGAGCCCCTCTGAGACTCTTTGGAGTGGAGGGCGGCATATAAATCCAATATCTTCTTCTTCTATCACATAATTAAAACATCATGCAGCAATATGGTGTAAGTATATATACGTTTCCAATATAATATGTGAAATGATAGAAAGATAGGTTCATATACAAAGGTGAATCAGAATATTAGTCCGTAGAACTCAGCAGTGTCTGTGTCAACTTTTAGTGGTAGTGGCTATTCAGGATCTTGGATGGAGAAAAAAATTCACCCCTTAGACACTTTATTTATTTAAACATTTATATTCTACCTTTCATGGCTCAAGGTGGCTTATATCACATAATTAAAACATCATGCAGCAATAAACCCCCTTTCCAACTTAATAGCACCTAGAACAACGCTTTAGTCCAATGGTACCGTATCTGAGGAAGCATGGTTGCATATGAAAACTGATGCCTTGAATAAACTTTTGTTAGTCTTACAGGTGCCACTGGACTCAAAAGAACATAAGAGAAACCATGTTGGATCAGGCCAATGGTCCATCCAGTCCAGCACTCTGTGTCACACAGTGGCCAAAAAAACCAGGTGCCACCAGGAGTCCCATCAGTGGATCCAGGACACTAGAAGTCCTCCCACTGTTGGCCTTCCAAGCACCAAGAATACAGAGCATCACTGCCCCAAACAAAGAGTTCAATCAATACCCTGTGGCTAATAGCCACTGATGGACTTCTACTCCATGTTCCCTGATGGACCTCTCATCCATTCCCTTCAGCATTTGTTCTACTGCTTCAGGCCAACACGGCTGCCCACCTCTTTCTAGTAAAACCCTAGTTAAGCCTAGTAACATCCAATATAATGTGTTTGAACTCAAACTGGACATCCAGAAGATGGAACATGGGATCATGTGCATGTGATGCAGGTGCTGAACCCCAGAGCCAGCTAGAGAGAAAGAGAGATTAAACCTTGAAAAGATTATAAAACAAAGAATCTTATTCCCAGTCTATGCACAAAAAAAAAGGTGGATTCCTGACAGTGACTTAAAACAATCGTTCTCGCTTTATTCCCTCCTCTCTACCGGAATGCAAATTTTTCTGCAGGATGTTAAAATGAACTAAAGGCTCTGCTTATTTGTCGGATTGTAGAAGTTGAAAAGGATGTGAAAGAGAGGGGTGGTTGGATTTCCGTTGGTCTGTTTCTTGATGCTTCTGGCAGTTCATTCTGTGTTGGGTTCACTCCTCGTTAAATTGGGCTGAATTTTTGAACATGTCGTAGAACTAGGGCATGTTTACTGCAGAGGGTTGCCAGCTGCGGGTTCGAAAATACCTGAAGATATTTGGGGTGGAACCTGAAGAGGGTGGGGTTTCAGAAGGGAAGGGACTTCAGTGGGGTATAATGTAATACAGTCCACTGTCCAAAGTGGCCATTTTCTCCAGGGGAACTGATCTCTTGCCTGGAGATTTTGTTTCTTCCATTTTCATTGCTGATTTTCCTAATTGTTTATTTTTCAGTGCACCATTTTTGCATGCCTGTGCTTAGGCACCATTTATATGTCCTTTTGGCAAACAGTGGGTTGTTTAGCAGGGGTCATTTTGTAGAAAAATAGGTGGCAGAGCTCATTAGCATAACTTATTAGCATATGCCACCACCCCCACCCAAAAGTAACCCGATGCAACCAGATGCAATCCCTGGGCAAGCGAGGCCTGCTTGGCTGGCTAGAGATCTAGTCAGCCCAAGCAGGCCTCACTCACCTGGGGCTCTCTTGGGCTGTGCCCCCCCCCCACAGTCCAAAGGCCAGCAAGCCGCCACCTGCCCAAAATCACATAAGAAGTGGAGAAAGAGTGATGCTGGCTTCTCCAGGGGTTAATGAGGGCTGCTGGGGGCATGTCAAAGCCCCTGGTGGCTGGCTGCCTGCCCACTTTCCTAATCCAGGGATTGTTATGCAGCTGCACCTATTATTCAATGGACAAGGTGGAGAGGAAGAGGAGGAACCATCAAAAAGGTTCAGTAGCTGTGCTTCTGTGAGCTCCTGCTGAATCTGGGTTGGGAAATACCTGGAGATTTGGGGGTGGAGCCTCAGGAGGGTAGGATTTGGGGAGAAGAAGGGACTTAATGGGGTATAATGCCATAAAGCCCACCTTCCAAAGTGGCCATTTTTTCCAGATGAACTGATCCCTTCACTGGAGATCTGGGATGATCTTAGATTTCCAGGCACCACTTGGAGGCTGGTAACCCTCAGGTGTTGGAACCTGGGAGCCCTTTCTGGTACTGCAGGTGCCCTTCCCCGGGTGTCAGAGGCTTCTGTGTCATGGAATCAACTTTCTGCCGAAAGTAAGTGCCTCTACTACTGCTATAGGTCTGTATGATCGAACCGCTTAGGTTAAAAAGAACAGTGTAAAGTTTTATGGGCAAAACTTGGCATGAAAAACATAGAAAATGGCCTCAAATAGATACATGGGTTCAGTTTGCAAATGAGGGAAATGAAAACAAAATGAAATTTTGAGACGAAATCAGGGCTTTTTTTTGTAGCAGGAACTCTTTTGTATATTAGGCTACACACCCCTGATGTAGCTGATCCTCCAAGAGCTTACAGGGCTCTTCTTACAGAGCCTACTGTAAGCTCTTGGAGGATCGGCTACATTAGGGGTGTGTGGCCTAATATGCAAAGGTACAAAAAAAGCCCTGGATGAAATAGTGTCAGCATTCTGCAGAGCTTCAGCATTCTGCAGCATTACTATCTGGCAGGTTCTCTTGTTCTCCCAATATCCCATCAGTATTTGAAAATATAACTGGGATAGGACTTGGAGATGTCCTGCTTTTACAACTGATTTCCAGCTGGCAGAGATCAGCTCCCCTGGAGAAAATGGCTGCATTGAAGGGCAGACTCTATGGCATTGTGTCTCCCCTCCCCAAACCCCACCCTCTCATGGATCCACCCTCAAATTCTCCAGGTATTTTCCAATACAGACTTGGCAACTGTTACCTTCTCAGAGTGCAGGCAGGAGTCCAAGGTCAAAGTCCAGGAAGTCAAGCAGGAGCTAAGTCACCGATGCAGAATCACAAACCAGAATCAGAAGTCAATGTCCAAAAGCCAAAAGGTCAGGGTGCCAAGGAAATCAAGCAGGTCGGAATCAGGAAGGAGCGTGGATGCAAGCCAGAGAATAGACTTGTTGCTTCCACAAGGTTACCAGGTCCTGGGTGGGAGCTATATGGAAGTCTCTATCAGCCTGTTCCCTGGGTGGCAGTGACTCTGCTAGAACTCAGGGCTGAGAGATCTGAAGCATTGGTGTGCCTCATGTCGTCACTCTGCAAGTTCTTTATGGAGCTTTCTTTGAACTCTTGAGATGGGAGGAGGAGAGCTTGGAGGAGATTGATCATCAACAGCTGACACTGGTGCCTGGAGAGTGATTGATGGGCCAACCGCTGTTTGTTCAGCTGAGGAACTGGCTGGCAACTCTTCCAGGTCTGTTAACCCTTCCAGCTCCTCCTCATTAGGGCTCATGACAGCAACCCTAACTTGGGGGAAGAGCAAAACACACCTGGCTAGCTTGTAATAAAGCTAAAGTGTGCTGTTGGATAGCAACTGAAGCCATGAAGTTCTGCCTCATGGAGTTTGCAAGGCAAGAGTTGAACAGAAGTGGTTCATTGTTGCCTTCCTGTGCAAAGTCTTCCTTGGTGGTCCTGACCCTGCTTGGCTTCCAGGCTCTGGTGAGAATGGGCTGGTCTGGGCTATTAAGGCTCCTACATGCTCATAATAAATGAAAGTTAATGTATCATTTACTGAGCCTACCACTCCCTTGTCTATTTTGACCCTGCTCTTACAACAAAACAGTTCTTATCTGTGTTATTTAATAAATACTACCAGCCTATCCCAGGGGAACCAAGACAGCAGCTTTCTCTCATGCTTATACCGATATTGTGGGGAGGTTAGAAATATATTTTTGAATTTAAAGTTGAGTCTTTCTGGAAGCGTTCATACTAAGGTGGCCTTGAGGAGGGCGGGAGGCATGTACAGTCATTGGTGTGAAGAGGAAAGGGCATGTTCCTACTGCTCAGCGTTGCAAACTCCAGTCTGTGTGACTCAAACCCTCAATCTGGTCTTCAGTATTGCTTAATCACGAACATTCACATAAATGGCAAAGTTGTCCTTTGGGGACTTGCTGT
Source organism: Heteronotia binoei (assembly GCF_032191835.1). NCBI lineage: Eukaryota > Metazoa > Chordata > Lepidosauria > Squamata > Gekkonidae > Heteronotia > Heteronotia binoei. The sequence continues at coordinate 48,574,167 of NC_083236.1, forward strand.
TCCTATTGATGGTGAGAGAACCCCAAGTCTTTTTTTTTTCCTCTTAGGAAAAATGTTGTTCATTGCTTGACTGTGTTTTGGGAGGGCGGCTTGTTTTACAAAACTGGTCTTCTTCGGCTACAGTTTAGAGTTGAAACAAATAACAACGTAAAAAATTAAACTGTTGATGCTGGAGAACTCCCATGAAATTTAGTGACTCTTCCATGGACTGTGTCGTAAAGGGAGAACAAGAATGTGTGTGGGGGGGGGGAATCAGATTTTTTAAAAATGCTTCCTTATATTAAAAAGGGAAATTGCAAGTAGAAAGATAGTATGTAGGGTTGCCAACCTCCAAGTGGGGCCTAGAATTCTCCTGGAATTTCAGCTGATCTTCAGACTAGAGATCCATTTCCCCTGAGGAAATGGCACCTTCGGAGAATAGATTATATATGAGATGATGTCCTCATGGAGCTTCCTCCCCAAACTCTGCCCTCCCTGGGTGCCACTTAGAGATGCCAGACTCTCCAATGGAGATGGGCAGGGCTTTTTTTGAGCAGGAACGCAGTTCTGGCTGTCTTGGAACCAGGGGTGTGTGGCCTAATATGCAAATAAGTTCCTGCTGGCCTTTTTCTTAAAAAGCCATGTGCAGAAATGGTGACATCAGGGGTGTGGCCTGATATGCAAATGAGTTCCTGCTGGGCTTTCTCTAAAAAAAAGCCCTGGAGGTAGGAGTCCCATGCTGCCAAGTCCTGCCCCCTAGCTTCTGATCAGCTGTCTGGTGGGGGACTTACCAGTAGAAAGAGGAAGGCCCATGCACCATTGCAGATGTCACAAAGGAAATGATATCATCATGCCAGATTTAAGCAAAAACTCTATGGTAGAAGCTGGTTTTACCATAGAGTTTTTTTATACTTACATTTTTATTAATTTTCTTACAATTCTATTCAAACTTTGAAAATATTGTACTTATTGAGGCAGTGATGGATAAGTTAGCAACTCAATTACTTATTACCATAGAGTTTTTGCCCAAATACTAGAGCATTGCCCTGACGTTGCTGGCACAATGATATCACTTTTGGTGTGAAACCAGTGATGTAGCCAGTAGGGAACTTTTGATGCAGGAAAACATTATAAGAGGGCAGCCCCTATCTGCAGCATCCAATGGTATGATCCATTCCTATTACAAAAATTCTTCTGTCACAGGCCACACCCATCAGATGGACATGTTTGCATGGATTTTCTTCTCTGACCCCTACTCTTTGACACACTAGAATCTGAAGATTCTTCTCATTGGGAATGTTTTTGGCCTTTGTAGTTGTAGAGGCAAGTTTCAAGACATGATCACCTCACAACCTCAAAGATTAGACCACATTCTTAGATTTGGGGTGTGGGGAAGAGATGATACAGTCTCTGAGGCTGTTCCTACATTATTCTGGGCAAGAAGTACGTTCACCAATTTGGTTAGGGCAAACATAATTCCTGAGTACTGCTTCATATCTTCTAATTGGTTGGTTTGATATCACCATGGGGCTTACTGTCCTCCAATAGGAAATAAGTTCCTCAGTAGGAGGCACTAGTATTTATGCCTACTGACTTGCTTACCATTAATGGGAGATGGCTTTGAGGTTCAGGGCAGATGCGGTTCAATGTGGCCAATGTGGCCAAGAATCCCAGCTACAAATACAAGTTGGTGGGGTGTGAACTGGCAGAGACTGACCAAGAGAGAGATCTTGGGGTCATGGTAAATAACTCACTGAAAATGTCAAGACAGTGTGCGTTTGCAATAAAAAAGGACAATGCCATGCTGAGAATTATTAGGAAGGGAATTGAAAAATCAGCCAGTATCATAATGCCCTGTATAAATCGATGGTGCGGTCTCATTTGGAGTACTGTGTGCAGTTCTGGTCGCCGCACCTCAAAAAGGATATTATAGCATTGGAGAAAGTCCAGAAAAGGGCAACTAGAATGATTAAAGGGCTGGAACACTTTCCCTATGAAGAAAGGTTGAAATGCTTGGGGCTCTTTAGCTTGGAGAAACGTCAACTGTGGGGTGACATGATAGAGGTTTACAAGATAATGCATGGGATGGAGAAAGCGGAGAAAGAAGTACTTTGCTCCCTTTCTCACAATACAAGAACTCGTGGGCATTCGATGAAATTGCTGAGCAGACAGGTTAGATCGGATAAAAGGAAGTACTTCTTCACCCAAAGGGTGATTAACAAGTGGAATTCACTGCCACAGGAGGTGGCGGTGGCTACAAGCATAGCCACCTTCAAGAGGGGGTTAGATAAAAATATGGAGCAGAGGTCCATCAGTGGCTATTAGCCACAGTGTGTGTGTGTGTGTGTGTGTGTGTATATAATATATATAATTTTTTTGGGCCACTGTGTGACACAGAGTGTTGGACTGGATGGGCCATTGGCCTGATCTAACATGGCTTCTCTTATGTTCTTATATTTGGATGTATGCTTAGTGGATGAGCGTAGAGATGGAAATATGAGAGTAATACATCCCTTGTTTTCCAGTTTGATTTGGGAAACCCATCAATCTCTGCCCGATGTGCCTGCCAGATGTGACCGCTCTTGGTCTCGGAAACAAAAAGAAAGGTGGCATGAAGTGGGAGGTGGTGCCAGCAGTGTTTGGTGGTGCACGTTGTAAACTTGGCAGTGCCAGGGCACCGTCATGCACTGTTGACAATGGCTATTGCTAGTATTGCACAATGACAAAATCTCCTCTAGGGAAACATGATTGACGATGTAGGTATTGGAGTGCTAAAGCAGCAACCGCACTGACTCCAGGAACTTGTCAATGGGGCCTCAGTTGTGGCTTCCTCAGGCTAGGATGAATTCTCCTTAAAGAAAATATTTGAACTCTGCACTGAAGGAGGTGCAGTGAATTTTAAGACAGGCTTCTGACTGTAAGAAAACTCTGATGATGGATGCTGGTTACCAGTGGAGCTGAATTCTGTAATTTGGCTGGTTCACTGTTAGTAGTAGCAGGGCGTTCTTGTAGAATGCCTTCTGCATATCCAGCAAGGCTTACTCAGTCATGACATTCAAAAATTGGCTGCATGTGTGTTAGAAAGAGGTCTCTACATTGCTCAGATGAAGTAAAGTAACTTTGGACTAGAACTGTACGTACCTCTGCTTTCTGTAGCTCTTGACCTAGCTGCCCTGAGCCTGCTTTGATAGGGAAGGCGGGAGAGAAATAGAAATAAATAAATAAATAGCTAATCTATGGTTACTATTAGATTAATATAATTTGTAAGTCAAGGTTTGCAGTAGCTTGTGACCTAGTTAATCAGTGGCCACTATTGGATTAATATAACTTGTAAGTTTCAGTAGCTCTGACCTAGCTAATCAACGAGCACTGTTAGATTAATATAACTTGTAAGTTAAGGTTTGCATTTCAGGGCAAAATTTTTCTTTGTTGCAGCAATTCTGAATTAACACTTCCTTCGTGCGATCCATGATGGATTGGGTCCTGTTGTGTTCCCATGCAGTGACCCTGCCTTAGAGGAGCAGTCACCCATTCCAAACCTTTGATGAGATAGCAACTGCACCTAGGGAAGGTCATTTGGGAGAAGTCACACCTCTCCAGTTCCCGTTCCAGAGCCAGTCTTCCATTCTTTCTCCCCATCAGTAGTTGAGAGCCAGTTTGGTGTAATGGTTTAGTGTGCAGACTCTTAGCTGGGAGAACGGGGTGTGATTCCCCACTCCTTCACATGCACCTGCTGATGTGACCTTGAGTCAGTCACAAGTTCTCACAAAGCTGTTCCTCTCAAGAGCAGTTTCTGTCAGAGCTCTCTCAGCTTCACCTACTTCACAGGGTGTCTGTTGTGAGGAAGGGAAAGAAAAGGAGATTGTAAGCTGCTCTGAGACTCCTTCAGGTAGTGAAGGATGGGATATAAATCCAAATCTCTTCTTCTTCTAACTGAAGCTTCTAGAAGGCCTGTTTTCCAAGGTCACCATCAGCGAGCTCCTCTCACTGGAGATGGCAGAGAATCCAGCAGAAGGTTACAGAGTGCTGCAGGAGTACAAAATGCCAAATGCTACCATGTTCCCTCATCATGGATGGGTGGAGCCACATTGATGCAATTTAAGCATTGAATGAATAATGTACCGTTGAGTTGTAGCCAACTCATATGGGATGCTCAAGGCAAGAGATGAGCAGAGGTTTGAGGCAAGAGATGAGCAGAGCAGAGCAGAGGTTTGCCATTGTCTTCCTCTGCATAGCAACATTCTCCATGGGCATAAGCAATGAGACTTAATGAAGGAACCACCCATTGCTGCAATACCCTTTTATATAAGGAGCAAGCCAATCATTTTCCTTTATCAGGTTCCAAACCTTCAGTTCAATAGCTGGCATAATGCTCTCCAAAACTGTAAAACAATGAGTCCTCATGAAGGAAAATATTTGTATAATTTTTATAAAAAGAACTGCCATCCTTCATTTTTAAGCAGAAACAAAGCCTTTTCTTCTGATGCTAGCAAAAAAAAAAAAAAGCTCATATATATCACAGTTATTTTTTTGGTATTCAGTGGCCATAGTGTGCTGGACTAGACAGACCACTGGGGTGATCCAGCATTGTGGTTCTTATGTTCTTCCATGAAAGGAAAGGACCCCTTTGGATCTAACTCAAGGTCTCTAAATGTCCTGTCTTGGTGACAGCTCATCTCTGGTAACAGCTAAATTTTTGCACTGTAGAGCCAGACTAGACATGACAGTGTCCTTGATGACACTCGCTAGCATTTTGGGATGAAATACCTTTTGTTTATAAAAGCTATGAAGACCCAATCCTGATTGGAAATGTGGTGTTGGAGGAGGAGATGCCAGACCTCTGGTAAGGGTGGGGGTCCCAGCTGCCAAGCCCCACCTCTATGCCACAGATCAGCTGGCCAGTGTGGGGGACTTTCCCCAAATGAGAGAACACCTGACATATTTCAGCAATGTGCCCACGAGACTTCATTGTGACCCAGAAGTGGCATGGGCAGATTGGGGTGTTGGGGTGACATGCTGGTTTTTGGGCAAAAACCAGAGCATCACCACAATGTCCCCAACGTGCCTACATCACTTCCAGGTGACATTGGAAGTCATATGGGCATGTTGCTGAAATGTGCAAAGAAACTCCCAGCTCTGTGTAAGTTCATCCTCCATCTCCAACTGGCTGCCTGAAAGGACCTACCATTTTCAAGAGCCCAGTCACTCATGCTGTTCAGTAATCTGTGCCATCGTGTTATGAGTCCCCTATCATGTACCCCAGTATATCAAGCATGCAGGAAGAAAAAAATAGCAGAGGGAGCATTAATAATTAGTTGTACCCATTCTTTTGAATGCAGCTTACTCCTAGGAAAATGTTATAATTGCTGCTACAGTAACTCTTAGTTTGGCTCACCACCAGGGCTTCTGTAAATAATATTGAGATGTAAAGAGAAAATCAAATGGCAAGATGTTTTAAATGGTAACACCCCCTCCCCAATAAAATTATTTTCTCTACACCACAAAAACTGGATGCTCATTTAATATTCTCAGAATTTCACTGGATGTCCATTGACAGTTAAGTGTGTATGTGTGTGTGTGAGAGAGAGAACCCACAGAAGTCTTTGCAGAGCCAGTAAGAGGATGAGTGTCTCTGTGCTTGTTTTGCATTGTTTTCAGAGTCTTTGTATAGGAACCTGTTTATTTAGGGTTGCCAATCCCCAGGCCGGGGCAGGGGATTCCCTGGTTTGGAGACCCTCCACCCGCTTCAGGGTCATCAGAAAGCAGGGGGAGGGGGGAGGGAAATGGCTACTGAGAACTCTATTATTCCCTATGGAGACTTATTCCCATAGGAAATAATAGAGAATTGATCTGCGGGTATCTGGGGCTCTGGAGGGGGGCTGTTTTTTGAGGTAAAGGCACCATATTTGCAGCTTAGCATCCAGGGCCTCTCTCCAAACTACCTCCCAAGTTTCAAAAAGATTGGACCAGGGGGTCCAATTCTATGATCCCCAAAAGAAGGTGCCCCTATCCTTTATTATTTCCTATGGAAGGAAGGCATTTAAAAGGTGTGCAGTCCCTTTAAATGTGATGGCCATTATGCTTGTCACACCATTGCTTTTGGCTCTGCCCTCAATGTCTCCTGGCTCCACCCCCAAAGTCTCCTGGCTCTACCCTCAAAATCCCCAGATATTTCTTGAATTGAACTTGGCAACCCTAAATACAACTGATCTTCAGTCTACAGAAATCATTTTTCCTGAAGGAAGAAAATGGCACTTTGGAGGGTGGTATTACATTCCTGCTGAGCTCCCTTCTCTCCCCAGGCTGTGCTCCAAATATCCAGGGATTCTCCAAGCTGAAGTTGGCAACCCTAGTTAGGGCCATTTGCTTTCCTTTAGCATAAAATTAATAGTCTAGGGCGCTGTAATAAATTTCACTTATAACGTGACCTTTCTGCTTTTACTTGGCAAGAGCACACTTTTCAATATATTAGTTTCTTCTTTTAACTGTGGGATTCCATGTTAATGTTTTCTTTAAAGTGCTGATCTAGGAAGTGCAGAGTTTACGTTGAGACATTCCAGGAGTATCTACATGGTTAGGTTGTATTGGGATTCTGTAAACTGCTCGGTAATGTAGCTGGGCACAATACCCTATTCAGTATCTCTGTAATCAGCTGCCAGCCATATCATGCAATAGTACATGTAATAATAAATTTTTACAGTGATTCTGTTGTCAGTAGACCCATATCACTCCTTATCATTCTATGCTGGAAAAGCTACTCTTTCTGCTGGTGTTTAGACTGTAGGATTAGAGCACTACAGATATTCTTATCTTATGGAGATTATTTTTGACAGAATTGGTGGGTTTGTACATTCCTGCTTAGGAACATGTTCTCATTGGCTTCCTAGGGGCTCCAAAAAAACCAGAAGGAAACAGAATACATATTCCAATGAAAGTTAAGCATTTTTAACTCCCACACTTGTCAAAGGAAGGAAAAATATTTTAATTGTTCAGCATAGAGTCAGTGGAAGTGTGTAAATTTGGCTGAATCATGTATCTGATTTTGCTTATTTGTTTCAGGTGGGTTTTTTTTAGCTGCTCTCCTTGTAAAAATGCTGGAGGGGACTCACTAGTAGGGCTGCCAAACCCTTGCTTTGGTCAGGGGATCCTCTGCCCCAAGCTGCCATTTTCTGTCATGGCCCAGAGCAGTAGTTGGAGAAGATAATAAAAGAAAACAAGGCAATTGGGCTGAGTGTGACATCATTTCCATGCAAACCTGGAAGTGACATCATTCCTCTCTGGGAATTGCCAGAAATTCTGTGGTAAAACCACAGAGTTTCTAGAGATTCCTGGAGAGGACTGATGTCAATTCTGCAGGAAACCTGAAGGTGACATCACGACAAAAAAGTCTATTTAAAAAATGTTGGCGCCCCTTCATGGCCCCACCCCCTTCCACTTTCCTGCTGGTTGCCATGCCGTGCCTGATGGCCCTGCTCACCACACTAATGTATTGGGACAGAAAACAGCATAAACCGGGATAAAAGCAGCAGAATGAAAATTGCATTTAAAGCAATGTAAAACAATGAATAAAAAGAGCAGCCGACGGAAACAGAAATGATTTCATGCACCAACTAAGGTCAACAAGGTGCAATTGTTTTCAGGGGGCACTGGAATAGCCTGCTAGATATGGTCCAGAAAGCCCCTTTACACACTTTCTTCCTCCTGTAAAATGTGCAAAGCCGTCTTATTCCTGCAGGCTTTGGGCAGAAGTAACTAATAAACATCTCTGATTGGCAGCTGGTGGTGATATTTGTTGCAGGTTTTAACTTGATTTATGGGTTTCAAGAATGTTTTTAACTATGTATGTTTATATTTTGTATAAACATAATGCTTTGGGCATTATAGAAAGATGGGATATCAGGGTCCTTTTTTATTTGTGGGTTATGAAACACCAGATTTTTTTTTTAAATCATCTCACACCTTAAACCTGATAAGCTAGCTAGGAGATGAATCATTTTAGGGAAGACATTCCACAGTCAAGGTGCCCCCACCATGAAGGTCCTGTCTCTGCCACCCACCCTGTAGACGATTGTGCACACAGAACAGCATATTTTGCAGGAGTAGATGATCTTATTAGGACCCTGGTCCCAGATGCAGTTTTTGATTTCCACTGCCCTTATGAATTGTGATTTTTGCCCTTGAGTGGGGGGAGAAACTCTTTTAAAATTAGCTGACTGATTGTTTATAGTCTTGCTAAGTATATTTTGAAATATAGTGAATATTTCCATCTGGGTTGTTAGCAATGGCAAAGATAAGGTAGAAGTAGGGCTTTTTTGTAGCAGGAACTCCTTTGCATATTAGGCCACCCCCCCAATGTAGCCAATGCTCTTGGAGCTTGCAGTAGACCCTGAACTAAGATATCTTGGAGGACTGGCTACATCTTGGTAGTTAAGGTCTCTTGGAATTGTTTTTCTTTTAAACCTCTGTAGAAGTTATTTTTGGGAAGGTATTATTATTAACCAGAGGGATTTTAAAGAGATTTTTTTTACAAAAGGGGTTAGAAATGAAAGCAAACAAAGTTAGAGCCTCAGAGTTTACCTTAGAGTTTACCACAGTTGTGGTCCCATTCTAAACTAGAGTTGCCATGTCCTTCCTGACAACCAGTGGGGAATGGGGGGAACTTATTTGGAGCAGCAGGGAGGCCCATCTGATGGGCAGCAATGTGTCTAACATCACTAAGCACTTGACTCAGAAGTGATGTCATCGCTTCTGGGATGTCAGGGTGATGCTCTGGTATTTGGGCAAAAACTCTATGGTAAATTTGTTTTCTACCATAAAGTTTTTGCCCAAATACCAGAGCGATGCCTCGGATGTCATGACATAACGTCTGGGTCATGTGGGCAGTGACAGAGACACATTTTAACACCTCGGACAGATCACTGTCCTTTTCAGAGTAAATTTCCTTCCCCCATCGGCCAGCTGATCTATGGGGGGGGGCAGTGCAGCCTGGCATCAGTGGGATCTTGGTCTCTGTAAGGGGGTCTGGGAACTCTATTCTAATCCAATTGAAATCAGTGGAGTTTGAGACTGGAGTAATTCTCCATAGGATTGCAGGGTGTCACATTTCCAGCTATGCTGTGTTCTGTATTATTGTTATCATGATTGTCTTTGGTACTTGTATGTATGTAAATGAGATTAGAGAATGGGATCAAGGCAGACATGGAAAAGATGAACAGCAAAAGATGAATCAGCTATTATATGCAGGGAGGGAAATAACATGGAGGTTCTTTTTAATATGACACTGAACTAAACTCCCAAACTGTATGATGCAAGGATATTCTTTCATTTTTAAATACTTTGTTTGACCTAACAGCATCTAAGGCTGGGGTTACCAACTTCCAGGTGGAAGCTGGAGATTTGGAATGACAGCGGATCCCCAGACTACATAAACCGCTCCTTTGTTATTTACTTGAAAGATTTATCCCACTTCTCCCGGAGAAAATGGCTGGTTTGAAAGGTGGGCTACATGGCAGATACTCTCCCAGGGTCCTTCCCCTCCCTAAACCCCACCCTCTCAGACTCTGCCCTTAGCTCTCCAGCTATTCCTGAATCCAAAGTTGGAAACCAAATATTGGAGATTTTTAGAAAGTGATAAGTATTTTATATGAATGTGCTGTGCATCGCCCTGAGCCCACTTGCAGGGAGGGCAGTATACAAGCCTAATGCTTTGCATTTTTCGTGCAGCTGGATGACTGGTGTTAGCACTCTATGGCTGGTGATGTTGTGTTGCAAAGGTATTTTCCCCACACTGCAGTAGGATTGCCAGATCCAACTCAGAAAAGGCTGCGCTCCTTGTACATATCTTCTCTCCAATGGAAATAATGGAGGACGGGGACTTTCTTTTGGGGCTTATAGGATTGGACCCCCTGGCCCAATCTAAAACTTGTTTATTCTTTTAGGAGAGGCACCAGATGCTGTGTTGGAAATTTGGTGCCTCTACCTCAAAAAACAGTCCCTTCAGAACCCCAGGTACCAACATATCAATTCTCCATTATATCCTGTGGGTATAAGTCCCCCCCCCCCCATAATGGAGAGGCCAGCAGGCATTCAGCTCCCCCACCCAGGGCCGGATCTAGGGTGTGTGTGCAGAGGGGGGTGTTTGTCCTGGGTGCCACCGGACGGGGAGGGTGCCAAATAGGGTATGGAGTCCATTCTATTCTATGGGCCCATAAGGCAGAGTAGGCCCATAAGGGGGCACCATTTTTAAATTTTGCCCCCCCCCTCAAAAACATGTAGATCTGATCCTGCCCCTGCTTTTTGAAGTGGGGGGAGGGCCTCCCAACCAGGGGATCCCCTACCCTCAACTGCGGATTGGCATCCCTGCCAAATGCACATACACTCACCAAAAGCCAAGGAGCTCTGCTTCTTTTGAAAAGTGCTTTGTCAATCCTGCTTTCCTTTTTCATGGCTAGGATTGCCAGGTGGGGCTTGAAGATCTGCTTTTACAACTGATCTCCAGCTGGCAGAGATCAGCTCCCCCGAAGAAAATGGCTGCTTCGAAGGGTGGGCTCTATGGCACTGTACCATACTGAGGCCCCTCCCCTCCTCAAATCCCACCCTCGCCTGAATCCATCCCCAAAGTCTCCAGGTATTTTCTAACCCAGACCTGGCAACCGTATATGGCACCTAGTTTTCACATTTATGTCAGATCTGGCCATCATAACAAATAATTCGACACCCCGATTGTATTTTTTAATAAGCTATTTTTTTTAAAAAAAAATATCACACATTGGTGCATTTGTGAGTTTCGTTTTCCTTTAAGTAGAAATGGTACTCTGAAGTAAAGAACTGTCTCTGAAGTATTACTTGTTTGCGCATGTGTGATCAGAGAGTTGGGTATATATACACTTAATGTTGATTTTAATGTGCAATATGAGTCTCTTGGAGGATTCCCCCCCTTAAACTTTTTGATTTATTTTGCAGAAGCAGCGCACATATATGCATGTTAGCATAACAGAGGAGGCGGTAAAGGGGGGAAAAATCCACTTCAGTAGAGAATGCATGCCGAGAATGTGCATGGATAATTTTAAATTTGACCCAGTAGGGGCTTGTTTTAACCTTCCATCTGCTCATCTGCTACTTAAAATGAGGAACCAGGAAGTAGTCACAAAAGGCTGTAGCAATGCATGGAAGGATAGATTAGAACGAACTCCTAGACTCCATAGCAACCGAGACGGTAATTAGGGTGGAGCAACAGCAACCATCCATATTTCATTACATCAGCACACCTTTAAGAAGCAAGTAAACTTCACATTTCCCATATGGTAAGCTTATATGCATTCACCATGCACGCCCCGTGTTACTACATGAATGCACGTAGCTGCCTTATACTGAATCAGACCATCATAGTCAATGTTGTCTGCGCAGGCTGGCAGGATCTCAGGTGAAGGTCCTTCACATCACCTCCTACATAATATTTTTAAATGGGGATGCTGAGGACTGCATCTGGGACCTTCTGCATGCCAGACAGACATTCTGCCTCTTTGCTATCCAGGGCTTTTTTTTTAAACAGGAACTCCTTTGCATATTAGGCCACACTCCCCTGATATAGCCAATCCTCCAGGAGTTTATAGTAGGCCCTGTAAGAAGAGCCCTGTAAGCTCTTGGAGGATTGGCTACATCAGGGGTGTGTGGCGTAATATGCAAAGGAGTTCCTGCTCTCCCCCCCCAAAAAGCCCTGGAGGTATCCACTGAACTGTGAATGGTGTGAAAATTGTGATCCTCTCTTGTCATAACCACTGTTCATGGTGGACATGAGACTTTCATGAGAGGATGGGGGGGGGGCAAATAGGGGGCCTGCAGTGGGAAGAAGAATTGGTGGGAGTTGTTCCTCCTCTGCCAGTGAAAGAGACCCTGATTCCCCTCTCTCGCTGTTCTGGACCTTCTAGAGCATGCTCAGTCCTCATCAGACTTTTTGCAGGGGGCAGTTCCTTTAAAATGTATGAAGTCATGATTCGTAGGGGAATCGTAGGAGGGTTTAGAAGCTGCTAACTTGCCTGGGGGCGGTCTGGGTTTGCTGCTTCCACAGTTCACACGGGCTACTCACTTTATTGTCGGATTTAGTGATGAAAATGATAGCTTTGCTTTTATCTAAGGATGTCAAGAGGGCGTCTTCTCTGTGAAAACCAAAGATACAACATAACTGGTATTTTGGGTAGTCATGTTAGTCTCAGGGCCGGTCCTACCACTAGGCAAACTGGGTGATTGCTTAGGGTGCTGGCCTTTTGGGGGTAACAAATTGGGCACTACCCCCCATGTGATTCGGGGGGAGGGCAGAAGTTAGCCTTGCCTAGGGTGCCAGACAGTCTATGGCCAGCCATGGTTAATCTGTCTGTAGCAGCAGAACAGAGCAAGAGTCCAGTAGCACCTGAAAGACTGGCAAAATTTGTGGCAAACTAAGAGCTTTTCTGAAGTGAACAGTGATTCAGGTAAGCTCCTACCCTTCCACAAATTTGGTCTCTTGCACATTTCTAGAGATATATTTTGGATATGTAGATAGATAGATTTTTGTTTATTTATATTTTAGATATATTTATATGTGGTATTTCATATGCATTTTCGAGATGGCTTTATCTTGCCAACAGGACCCAGATTTTTTCCCATTCAACAGTACTGTATGATAAAGCTTTGCCTGGATTTCTTTTTGCTGAAATTAGTAGCAGTAGTCTGCCTGTCTGTATGTCTGTGTGTTTGTGTGCATGTATGTGTAAGGAAAATACATGAGAGATCTCACATGCAAAAGGACTTTAGCTTAAAGCTTCAGTTGAACTCTTTACTGTGACATGCTAATTTTCAGATAGGAATTCTACCAGGTTTCATTGTTTCTACTTTTTAAAATAAGGCTATTTCATTTTCACTTTCCCCTTGTGCGAACAGAACCAGTGAGTCTTTATTTTCACAATACTGTTTCCTTACCCCATTTCATTCCTATTAAATCTATGCCATTTTAATATTAATTTTGTATCTATTAACATAACGATTGCCGTAAAAATTCAAAAACAAACAGGGAAATCTAGCAATGAAAAATGGGCAAAATGAAAATGCACACAGTGACAATATAAAAACAAACAAGGAGATGGAAAAGGCTTGGGAAATTCCTAGAGAGTTGGGAGTTGTGTCTGGAGAAGGAGCTCAGGGAGGATGTCCCTCTAGGACTTCAATTTCTCCTAGACTGTATGAGATACCATAGAGTCTGTCCTCAGGAGCTACCATTTCCTGCTCTGTTCTTAGCAGCTGTAATTCCTAGAGAATGGCGGGACCTACTCTCAGGTTAGTAACCCTAAATTAGCTTTACATCCCTAAATGTAAAGATATGTTTCTACAAAAGGCACCCCCCCCAAAAAAAAAAAATAATAGAAACAACAATAACCCCAGCACAGAAACAACTATAAAAAGAAATCAAGTTCTGTTTCAAAATACCCAGGAAATTAATGGATCAGAACATCACCAGTGATGACTTCTGGCCCCAGACCTCTCATTTTAGAGGCAACACACAAAAACAGTTTATCCCGGATTGCTGTCTTCAATGCACAATACAACGCATTTGTCACCTGCAAAGCTACATTTAGCTAGCTCCTTTAATGTACATCTTTCATTTGCTTCTCATGTCTTCCTCCAGAGTTAGGGCTACCTGTGCATGCCTCAAAATCATGAGTAGCTTGCTGTACTTTAGCCTACATGCTCAGTGGGAATTTAAAAAGAAAACAACCTCAAATTGCCATCTCCCGCAAGAAAAGTGTCTGAACTCCCACAATGCCTTTCTCAGAGTGCCCCTTTCGCCTCCCTCCCTATGGTACGGAGAAGCTGCTGTAAGTGTAATTCTAACATGAGGCTATTTTATATCAACAGCCAGTCTCTGATGATCAGCCTGCCCATCTTTTTGTGTCTCTCCGTCTTGTTCAGTGCCTCAGTTTCTCATCCAGCGGATGGTGTTAATTAGCTCATTTCACAAGGTTCTTTTGAGCGCTGCTGTTTTAAAATGTAAAAGCTTTAAAGTTGAAAACTGACATGAAGGTGGTAATTATGAAGGGCAGGATTTATGCGTTGTGTTTTAAGTGTTGCTAGCTTTTCCTATATTTATATCTACCCTTTAATATCATGTGAAAGGATCTCTCTCACCTGCTGTCATTTAGCATTAATCAGAGACTACTTAGGGGTGAGGAACTTTCAGTTCAAGCAGTGAAAGATGCTCCCTCTTGTCTTAAAAGTATTTAAAAGCAAGAGTAACTGAAAAAAAAGGGGGGGGGGGCTTTTGATAGAAATTTAAAATGAATATTTTAAAAAAGATCTTTCATCATAAAGACATGGGAAAAGTCTGATGGCCATAGTGTGGGCTAGTTCCCCTAAATGTCATAGTTTTGGTCAACCAGTACAGAAAGATATCTGAGGTGATATTCTGCATACTGCACTTTAACTCAGGGGTCCCCAGCCCCTGGGCTGTGGACCAGTAGCGGTCCATGGCCTGTTAGCAACCGGTCCATGAGTTGCATAATGATTTTATTATATATGGTATCATGCGGTAATAATAAGAAGGCAATGACAACATTGGATTTATATCCTGCCCTCCACTCCGAATTTCAGAGTCTCAGAGTGGCTCACAATCTTCTTTACCTTCCTCCTCCACAACAGACATCCTGTGAAGTGGGTGGGGCTGAGAGAGCTCTCCCCAGAAGCTGCCCTTTCAAGGACAGCTCTACAACAGCTATGGCTGACCCAAGGTCATTCCAGCAGCTGCAAGTGGAGGAGTGGGAAATCAAACCCAGTTCTCCCAGATAAGAGTCTGTACACTTAACCACTACACCAATCTGGTGTATTCAGTCAGTCTAAAGATATTAGTTTGGTGCGGTGGTTAAGTGTATGCAATATATATATTGCATACACTTAATCACCGCACCAAACTAATAGAAATAAAGTGCACAGTTCTATCATCTCAAAACCATGACTGCCCCCCTGCCCCAGTCCGTGGAAAAATTGCTTTCCACAAAACCAGTCCCTGGTGCCAAAAAGGTTGGGGACCGTTGCTCTAACCCAGGGGTCCTCAAACTACGGCCCGCGGGCCAGATGCGGCCCGCTGAGGACGTTTATGCGGCCCACCGGGTTATGGCAAAATCAGACCGGAAGTGACGTTCGACCTAAACTCGCGTTAGCAACGCACACTTCCGGCACTGGGCTGAGGCGGCGGAGACAGAGTGTGAGGTGATACCGAGGTGAGGTGAGTTCCCAGGCCGGGGTGTGTGGTGTGAGGAAGGGAGAGAGATGCAGAAGACGGAGAACTGACGGCCCGCGGCCTTGTACAGTAACGGCAGTCCGGCCCTCCAACAGTCTGAGGGACAGTGAACTGGCCCCCTATTTAAAAAGTTTGAGGACCCCTGCTCTAACCTGACCTCTTGCATGTTGATTATATGTCCAGGAACTATTGGTATTCTCCATTTTGTATTTCCCCTTTTGTGTTTGCATTGTGCGTTGATAACACCCTGCAAAAGAGCAGTCTTGCTTACTATTACATTGAGATTTTGTTCTAGTCAGTATGTTATTGACGTGCAAGTATGTTCCTGTTCATGGGTTTAAAAAAAAAAAAAACACTGCACAAAAAGCAAGGTGCAGATTGTGCTTTGTTTGCATGTCGGGCATATGTGTGCAATGTTGTGTGTATGTCCCAAACAATGTTTTGAAATTGGGGGCAGGCCCAGCGGGCATGAACTGACCCTGCAGCTCTTTTTTCATTCTATTTGATTGTGAGCAAAGGGCTTGATTGGATTTTTCATTTTTTGGTTCACGCCAAACTCACTGATGAGTCTCCACGTGATAAGAAAGCTTGCAATGAGTTAATGTTTCTCAGTAAAGCCATCACCCAGCTTCTCTCTTGCCCTCCTGCTGCACTTGTCTTCTTTTATCTCTAGAGGAATACCGGAACTACAGAAAAGTAGAAATTGCATCAGTCTCTTTGAGCCCCTTAGTTGCTTCAAGAAGAAGACAGCCACTGCAGTAAGATGAGCTGGCCAGCAGCATAAAGTTGCCAGCCTCCACGTGGGGCCTGGAGATCTCCTGCTTTTACAACTGATCTCCAGCTGGCAGAAGTCAGCTCCCCTGGAGAAAATGGCTGCTTTGAAGAGTGGACTCTATGGCCTTGTCCCATGCTGAGGCCCCTCCCCAAACTCCACCCTCTTCCAGATCTGCCCTCAAAGTTTCGAAGTATTTTCCAACACAGACCTGGCAACCCTACAGCAGCAGCATTACTGGAAATGGCTCTCCATGGGTCACTGTTAAAACTGTTAGGACCAAGAGCTGCTACAGTCGAGAGGCTTCTCAACCCCTGGTAATTTGCAAATAGTCGCTTGTGTGAGTTTGTCCTAGATTGGAACTGAATGTGAGAATTCCGTTGTGTTTGAGGTGACGCTGGGTGGTGTTTCAGAGGGAGTCACGGTGGTCTGTTGTAGAACAGTTAGATTCAACTCCATTAGGACTTTAGAGACCCATCAGTTTTAAGGTGTGTGATAGGCACACTTTAACTCTAGTGTTAGTCTATATTGGCTTGCTCACAATGCCTGGCTCATTCACAATGCCATACCAATAAATTTTCAGTTGATGTTGCAGTAATCAAGGGATAAACACATAGACACCCATTCATTTGTGTGTGTGAACCTAGCACCAGAACTGGAAAGAAGATTAATAGATTCCCACCCCCACCCCCCGCTCTGTTTCTTTAGTATTCTGGAATTTCTCTTTGCTGTCTTCCATTCCTCCTTCATTCTGGTTCAACTAGGAGAATTCTTAAGAATTAGTTCTGGAATCAGATGCACAATTTAACTGGGCATCCTTTTCTTTCACCTCATTTGTCTCCTCTCCCTGTTAGGTTACTGGTGTGTGTGCAGGCTATGATAGGACACTGTAAAAAAAGCCAGCATCAGTGTTGCTTGCGTCAAGAAGCTTATTATGCAGTGTCTTACTGATGTATAGATATACTCTTGTACATTGGGACACGCTGAAGAAAAAGAAAGCAAGTAAAAAGCCGCTGTGATAGGGTGGATAGGTGTTACGCTTGGAGCCAGAAGATCTTGATTTAGATTCCTTCTCATCTATGAAACTGCCATGGTAGCTCTGGGCTGGTCATTCAAAGTGTTTTCAGTACACATAAAATAACATTTATGTAATTATTCGTGATTCATTATGTAAGGTTGGGTTTTTTTGCAGTTTGTTTCAATATACAAGCACATATTAGTGATATCGAGGCAGAAAGATCAGAAAGAATCCAGCCATGGCAAACTGTTCAAAATTTGGATATTTTTTTTTAAATGGAACAATGGTGGATTCTTAATACTGTATGTTGTAGGCTCCACTTTGAAATACAAGCAGGTCATTCCAAACTCCTTAATCCAGGGAGAAGTTCGGATATGGAGAATTTCGGAAACCTCTCTGAATTGGAACAATGTCCCCAAAGCGCTGGCAACCCATCATGGTTTGTAGTAACACACTAGCGCAACAGATTTCTTATTTATTTTTAAATATGTATATTCTGTGTTTCCGTCCAAACAGGAAACTTAAGGTGACGAATACAGCAATAAACAAGTACTACAAAAATGATAAACATCCTGTAAAACCACAATAAAGCACATATCATAAGAAATAATATCAACAGCATTCCAGGAGAAGGGGAAAAATGTAATTTGTGGAACGCCTGCCTAAGCAGTAGGTTCTTGCCTTAAGCGTGCACAAAGCCAGGCAGACGAAGGTTCGTACAGTCATGCAGAATTCGGTCTTGTCATAATTATTCTGAAGGTTGCAATTTGGAGATCTGAGGCCAAAACCTGCTTACATCTCATGCATTTGAAGATCTCATTTATTTCACTTGTAATTTTCTTTGCATTTAAGATCATGTTATCCAGTTTCTTTTTCTTTCTTTCTTTCTTTTCTTTTTTCTTTTTTTTTTCAAAAAGAGAACAACTGCCTTCTCTGCTGTTTTTTCCCCCCAAATGAAAATATTTATGAGGTCAGATCAGAGTCCCTGTATGCATAAGTACCAAAAAATGCAAATATCTATTGACAGGATGTGGGAAAAAGTATGATTATTTAGAACAACCTATTTCAAGAGTTATTTATTCTTTGACAAATTGTCAAACATCTTGCTATGTAATCAGAGCGTACGTGCTTCACAGAATGATACGGAACAAGGACAGCTGAACAGAGACAGCAGGGTTTGATTCTGTTTAAAATATCTGTGCTGGAAAGTTACGATGCAAGATTGCAGCACCTCTAGTAATGTGTAGGCCCGGGGGGGGGGAGCAGATTTTCTCTCCCCCCAGAACCCTTTTTTCAATTTTTCCAGTGGAAAAATGGAAAAATCTGGGGGAACACACACAAAAAATTGCTGAGCTATTTTTCCCCATTTGGAATGAATGAAATGCTTTTTAAGATGAGGTTTTAGTAACTTGAAATGTAAAGTATGAAAATTTTTTTGTAAGGCTATCTACAGGTTTTTGTTTTGCTATCATAAGCTGTTTTAGGGGAATTTTCAAGGCAAGAGACATTCAGAAGTGGTTTGCCATTGCGTGCCTCTGGGTAACAACCATGGACTTCCTTGCTGGTCTTCCATCCAAATACTAACCAGCAGGGCTTTTTTTGTAGAAAAAGCCCTGTAGGAACTCATTTGCAGATTAGGCCACACCCCTGATATCACCATTGTTTTGCACAGGGCCTTTTTGTAGAAAAAGCCCAGCAGGAACTCCTTTGCATATTAGACCACACCCCCTGACACCAAGCCAGCTGGAACTGCTTTCCTGTGCATTCCTGCTAAAAAAAAAAGCCCTGCTAACCAGGGCTGACCCTGTTTCGTTTCTGAGATCTGATAAGATCAGGCTAGCCTGAGCTATCCAAGTCAAGGCTCTACTGTAGTAGGTACTGATAATACCTGTATGTTGCAGACGCATGCATCATGATTTCAAGGACATGTTTATTGTTAAAATATGGCTAACTCTACCTATAATTACATTGCAATCCTAAGAACACTTTCCTAGGTGGAAGCCACATGGAATAGACATGAGTAGGATTTTGAGCTGACCCATTTGGGATTACTCTGAATATGATATAATGTGTTTGATAACAATACAGTATTAAAAACTGTGTTTTCAAAATTATAATATTTATTTTAATTTGATATCCAGATATGCTGCTAGTTTTAGTAGGACTGCATGAAACTGTGCATGTTGAAATAGCATATCTTTTTTCATACCACTTTATTTTCTGATTTCAAGTTTTATTTTTTTTTCTATCTCTCAGAGGCAAAAATTGAGATGAGATCTGAAGTTGCAAAGAGTAGAGCTGTTTGTAGCTCTTTCTCTCAAATATTGAGTACATTCGTGATTCTACTTGTACAAAAGGAGACAATTATCCTTCTACTTTCTATAAATGTGCCAAATAGCCCAGTTTTATATGAGAAATAAATTATAAACAATCCATGTTATATTGTTAAAGAAGTTAAGTAAGTTTATTATATATATATTTCACACACACACACACCCCGCAAAAAAAAAAAAAATGTTTTCCTGGATAAAAAGTCCTCCATGGTTTCAAACGTTTGAAAATTTTACATCTCTCCACACCCGTGAAATTAACGGATCAATTTTGTTGAATAATTGCCTCCCCCACCTTCCCTGAAATGAATACTTGCCAACTCCACTTTCCCTGTTTGGGAAGATGGACTCTATGGTATTGTACCTCGCTGAAGTCCCTCCCCAAACCCCGCCCTCCACGGGTGATACCCTGGCCTCTTTAGTTTGCACTCCAAATCGCCAGGAATTTCCCATCCTGGAGTTGGCAACGCTAGCCAGGTCTGTTTAATGAAGCTGCAACCGAGAAAGAGGAAATAGGAGTGGGGGGAGTTCTCCTCTAAGGCAATCTTAGAAGGGCCCCCAAATACCTACCCTTATCCCAAATGGACTGGCTAATCCCACACTGTCTTGTGAATGGGTGGCTGGATGGGTGGGTAGGAGGAGAGCTTGAATGGCAAATGCCTGGTTGCAGAAAGCAGAGCACATTTAAATACACACTTTTCCACCTCCACACTCCCAACAACATTTTCACACAACTTAGGTGCCTTCCTTTCTTGAAAAGAAGCAGATGGACACACACACAAAAAAGCCCTTGTTCCTCATAATGGAGAGAATTAAACTTTTGGCATCCTATCTTTACAGGGCAGGTTGGGATTTGAGAATTTCCAGTTCTTTATTGTTTCAGCATTTTCCCTGTGTTTAATTTTGGTGTTTAATTCTTACTTTTGGTGTTTAATTCTTACTTGTCTAGGAGCCTTCCTTCCTTCCTGGAGCTTTTAATTCATTTCTTTCATTTTCTCCCTCTTTGTTATGGACGTCTAGATGTATGTTTGATAAAATGCTGCGATTGAGTACTCATGATGTGGTCACACATATGGTTGCTCTGAGATTATTTCTGTCTAGTATTTTACCAATGTGTTCCTTTGCATCAGTAAAAATGCCACGCAGAAAGAAACTTAATGCGACCATGTTCTTGTGCACCATTTAATCAGAGTGTGAGGGCCCACTAGCAATGTTGAGGGGGAGAATATTGCTAATGAGCTCAGGGCTGCGGCACATAACACATGGACAGTACTCTGTGGATTAAAAATAGAATACCATAATATTCTGAATGTTTTGGGCTTTACTTTGGCAACAAGACCCAATAATTTAGACATCCAAAGACCTAGGGAAAAAGTTAAATGAAGAGCATTTCACAAGAATTCCTATTCAAAATAAGCTGGGTTTCTATGAAATGTTCTGCCATTGGCAGTGCCGGGTGTATGTGTGTATTTTATTTCTCACTCGCCAACAGTTTTTCTTTTGCTCATAATAGCTGTATCTTGCCACTAAATATTTAGCAGAATATACACAGACAATAGGGTAAAAATCTGAACTTTTATATCTTTTGCAGCTTTGTTTAAATGTTTATCTAGGAGCTAACAGCTAAGCTATGTATAACACTTATTTTTTGTGGATTATTTTTGATCTTAACACCAAGCCTAATGTTGAATA
Source organism: Heteronotia binoei (assembly GCF_032191835.1). Taxonomy (NCBI): domain Eukaryota; kingdom Metazoa; phylum Chordata; class Lepidosauria; order Squamata; family Gekkonidae; genus Heteronotia; species Heteronotia binoei. Next base: position 48,595,223 of record NC_083236.1, read on the forward strand.
TGTCGTCTGAAAGCTCTCTTCCAGTACTTGAGACTAATTGCTCCAATAATGTGTTTCTGATTTTCTGTAGCAAAGCTGGCCATTATTACTGTGATAACACATATATAAAGGTTTTTCAAATACCCGTCACTTACAAATCTATTACCTACAGGGAAGCAGTTATATTCCAAACTAGCTTCATATATACGGTTTTGTTGTTGCTCATCAGTTTGGAAACTGTGAGGTTTTTTTAAAAAAAAAAAAACTTGGAAGTTGTTTTCTGAAATTAATTATTCTTTGAATGGCTTGAGGCTCTGGATATGGCAAAAAACCAGTTCTGGTCTCGGAAGTAATATTTTAGTTGTGGCTTTACAATACAAAGAGCTTCTATTTATTTAAATTCCTCTAGAATTATGGTTTTTGACATGTGGGGCTGGGTCTTTCTAAGCAGATGTGACAAATTTAGGGTTGCCAAGTCCAATTTAAGAAATATCTGGGGACTTTGGGGGTAGAGCTAGGAGACTTTGGGGGTGGAGTCAGGAGACATTGGGATGGAGCCAGGAGCAAGGCTGGGAATAACTCCAAAGGGAATTCTGGCCATCACATTTAAAGGGACAGCACAGCTTTTTAAATGCCCCCCCTTCCTTCGGAAATAATGAAGGATAGGGGCGCCTTTTGGGGCTCATACAATTGGACCTCCTGGTCCAATCTTTTTGAAACTTCTGGGGTATTTTGGGGAGAGGCACTGAATGCTATACTGAAAATCTGGTGCCTCTACCTCAAAACTCAGCCACCCCCCCCCCCCAGCCCCAGATACCAGCAGATCAATTCTCCATTATTTCCTATGGGAAATAATTGGTTATAGCACAAAACATGACAAGAGGAATACAGAGGAGATGACTCTGGACAATAAGACCGTTTTTGCACCCAGCTTACCATGGGGTCACGTTGCTGTTCTCTCCGCAGCGTCTGTCGGATTTCCCATTATCTGCGCCGGAGTTACAGGAAGTGCTGCGGCTCTTGCGTAGCAAACGTAAACTGGGTTTTAGTGGTTTACGTTTGCCATGCAAAAGCTGCGGCACTTCCTGTAACTTTGGTGCAGATAATGGGAAATCCGACGGACGCTGTGGAGAGAACAGGAACGTGACCTTGTGGTAAGCTGTGTGCAAAAACGGTTCAAGTTTCCATAGGGAATAATAGAGTTCCCAGCAGACATTTCCCTCCCCCCCCCCCATTTTGTGATGACTCTGAAGAAAGGGAAGGGCCTCCAAATCAGGGGATCCCCTGCCCCCAACCAGGGCCGTCTTAACAGCATTATGGACCCCGGGCAAAGCAGTGTACTGGGTCCCTACAACAACTACTCACAGGAATAAAAATGTAAATGGTTATTAGTACTGCATCATACACAGATTAGTATGGGGCCCCTATGCTTGTGGGGCCCACGGGCAAGTGCCCATCAGGCCCATGCGTTAAGACAGCCCTGCCCCCACCTGGGGATTGGCAACCCTAGACAAATTGTTGGGAAGGCCTTGACTGAAAACCACTCGACATCTGACATTCTTGGTCCATACTGAGTAGAATATCAGCATATATTTACATGGGGAGGGGGGACTTGTTTTCAGCTTTTTACCATTTTCATAGTCATGATTTCCCCTCAAAGGATCCTGAGTAAGGTAGTTTGCCAAGGGTGTTAAGAATTCTTCAGTAGGGACTTCTGTGTCTCTCTCCAGCAGCAATACATGTTTGGAAGACAGAATGGTTATTATCCCAGTTTAAATGTATATTGCAGATGTATACTGAGTGGCTCCTTATGGTCTAAGTGCCCTGTCTCCATATACATGTTGTCAGTGTGAATGTCTGATTTTCTATAGCAACACACAATGAGAAAATACATGCCCAGTTTGTCCTGAGAGTTCTTCATTGGGTTGCGATCTGCGTACATAAGTGATGTGAAGCCTCTAAGGACTTATGGTGACTCCAGCAAGGGGGTTTTAAGGCAAGTGAAAAGCAGAGGTGGTTTACCATTGCTTTCTTCTGCAGAGTTTTCTTTGGTGGTCTCCCATGCAAGCACTGACCTTTCTTAGCTTCTGAGGTCTAATAAGAATGAGCTACACCACGATATAAAGGTTGTCTGGTTCCTCCTGGCAGCTGGTGGAGGATGGGGGGACTTGGTGTGGGAGGGTAGGCCAGCTGATGTTGCAGTGGCATGTCTACATCCAACCTGACCTGGAAGTGATGTAATCATGCAGTGATGTTAGGTGGCACTCTGTGGGGGGTTTTTTTGGCAAAAACTCTATGGTAAATGTGACTTTTACCATGGAGTCTTTGCCAAATACTAGAGCATTGCCCTGAGATCACCATTGTCTGTGTCAAGGTGGAAGTAACATAGATACCTCCCTGCAACATAAACCGGGCCTAGCTGTTTTTCTGATAAGCAGCAGGACAGTGGTGCCTGGTGGTTGGTCACCTTCACCTCCATGGTGGGGAGGGAGAGAGGTCTGGCAGCCCTCTGCCACATTCCCTCCTTACTTGATGCCTACAAAACATTAAAGCAGGGTGTCAAACGTGCAGCCCAGGGGCCAAACAGGCCCCCAGAGGGCTCCTATCAGGCCCAAGAGCAAGTCTGCTTTCTTCTCTTTTGCTCGTGCTTATTTCTGTGTCACAACTTGCTTTGCCAGGATTTCTCAATTGCACAGAAGCTACAGAGCAAAGCCTCTATTTTCTCCATTGGCTGAGGCTCCTCTCTTGGGGAGGAAGTGGGGGGGAGGGAGAGCTTGCTTTGATACTGACTACAATATTGCAAGAGTGTTAATTCTTTTATTGTATTTGTCTGTATCCTTTATAAAGTTTATATCTCCGCTACATAGCATTACATTCTATGATCAGAATATACAAAACAATTATAACCCGACACTGTGGCTTTATGAAATGAATGTATAGTCACGCAGCAATCCGTTCTGTCCAAAATCTCATACGAAGACCCCAGGATTTATTATTAGCTCCGTTTCGATTATGTATAATCTTCTACAGTGATGTGGGCTGTAATAAGTATACAATATGAGAAGAATAGAGGTTATCAATCATTGTTTTAACAATGTACAAATAAATAATTACTATGTAATTTCAATAGAATAAAGCACAGGCTGACCTTATTTTAAATACAGTTGGACGTCAATATGGTTTACAATTATTTCACAATGTTAAGTCTGAAAGGAATATAATACAACATAATAAATATTTTTGCACAATAATTGTGATAATCCATTAATTTATGTAAATTCATTACCTGGTCATTAATCACTATTACATATTCTCCTTAATGTTCATCTTAGTTCTATTTCTGTTGAGACAAACAAATTATTTCTTTAAACTCAATATTTATTTATACTCATTACCTATTATCAATTTTTATAGAGCTCACTATACTCTCCAAATTATTATAATCAGAATCAAGCCTGACAAAGTCTCATTTATGTCAGATCTGGCCCTCATAACAATTGAGTTTGACACTCCTGCATTAAAGAATGCTGCTGGTTCTTGTGATTTTTCTGCCACATTCCTTCTCCGCTTGAAGCCTACAAAAGAATGTTTCTGGTCCTTGTGATTTTTTTTTTTACCGTACTTTATCCAGGGCTAGGATTCTCATCAGCCTATTGGCCAAGCTTCTTGTTTTGATAGTTGTGATTAGGGCTGCCAACCCCCCGATCCGGGCGGGGAATCTCTCACCCGGGAGGTTCTCAACCCGCTGGCCCACATTGGGCCAGTGGGGAGAACCTCCCCCCACATCGCTGGTGCGATGATGTCACCCAGAAGTGACATCATCAAAATGGTGTTGCCTGTGCAGGGCCGCTCTAGGCGTTTCCAGGAAAATTCTATGGTTTTCCTGGACGCTCTAGCCATTTGGGAGGTAAAACTCTATGGTACAATAGGTGCCGTAGAGTTTCAACCTCCCAAATGGCTAGAGCATCCAGGAAATCCATAGAGTTTTCCTGGAAACACCTAGAGCAGCCCTGCATGGGCGCCACCACTTTGATGATGTCACTTCCAGGTGACATCATTTTGTTGCGCGGTATGTGCACAGCTGTCACCCACTGGGGGATGAAGAGGACTTGGCAACCCTACTTGTGATACTTGTGGAATAACTCTTGCAAGGTTCCTATGTCATAGTGACAGTTTTATTGTTAGGGTGCGATGATGTCCCAATAGGTACCTTATGGCTGATTAGAAATGTATTAGACAGGAGTCAAATAGGAGAAGCAGCAACTCTGTACTGTCAGGCTGAATTGTTTAAGGTTTTGGTTCCATTGTTGATTTCACAGTTCTGATGAAGACTCAAGAAACTCCTGCCATGCCGGAATATGGCACTGACTAGTTGGAATCCTGTAGAATCTTTGCCACAAAGGGACTCAAAATACTTTTGTGTACCTACTGGGACACAGTCGCATCCTGTAGAACTTGCTTGTTCTACACTGAGACAATACTACGTAATTTTGTTGCAGTGTGTTGTCCTTAAAGGATTTTGTGTGTGGACTTTAATATTGTTAACTTGCATTACAGTTGAACAAAACTGACATTGAATGCATATGGCACTATTTCACGGTGGGTTTCTCCCACCCTACCCTCTTTTAGACCACTTGGAGGCTGGCAACTCTATATAAGTCTAGTAGTACAACCGTTCAGGTAGGAGCTCTGTTTAATAGGATGCCTTTTAATCCACACAACCAGTCAGAAGCCATGCTGGGCAAAAGCCTTACCTATCTTCTAAAAGCACTTGGCAGGCACTCGGAAAGGGGACTCCTGCCCTAGTTGGACACTTGCTAAACCTTTTCAAGCTAAGAGACTGAAAGAACTGCCAAAAATAATAAATAAATAACCTGACGTGTCGAAGCTACATTCCTATACATATATTGTTTTAACACACCACCCTTTTGCCCTGAGATACTTTAAACACTAACCTTTTAGGCCCCCTTCAAACAGTCTAGAGGGAGAAATTATGCTGGGGGCGGGGAGCAGCAGAAACTATAGGAATGCAGTCTGGTTTTAACAATTCTTTTGGCTGGAGGGGAGGATGCATATAATGCATTTATGGCATTTGGAATAAACATGGCAACCTTAAAGCACTGTTTTATTTTAGTTTCTCTGTAGTCTTTTGTTTCAGTGATTTCTGTTTGTCTATCAGGGAAGGAAAGGGGGGGGGGGAGAAAAGTTTGCACTTTCCCTGCACGCATCTGTCAGCATCGTGCCAAAGGAATCAATCCCGCAAGAGAAAAATTGAAGAAATGAAAACAAATAAGTTATAAAATAAAAGTGACAGTGATGTGCAGTAGCATAAAGATTGCTTTGGGCTGCGTTTGAAAAAAGACAGTTAGTTAATGACTTGTTCCTATTGGATGGCAGAGAGGGAGAGGGAGGGCTGATGGGATAGTTTCGAGGTTAACGGGGAAGAATGGGAGAAAGGAGAGACAGAGAGGAGGAGAAAGGGGATTTCTGTGTTCTCTCCCTGCTTTAATTTGCTCATTGTGATTGGCCTGGCTATGCAGGGTGTGACAGGAGCCACAATGACTTATAGGGGCTCCCCACATTAATAGGGCTTGTATTGTTGCCAGGGCTTTTTTGGGTAGAAAAAGCCCAGCAGGAACTCATTTGCATATTAGGCCACACCCTGATGCCAAACCAGCTGGAACTGCGTTCCTGTGTGTTCCTGCTCAAAAAAGCCCTGACTGTTGCATTCATTCACTTCCTGGATTTTCCTATCTAGACAGGAAAATCTGGATGCTGAGTGATTATAATAGCGTAATATCCAGTGATGCATGGGTCTCCATTCCTCTGTATTCTGGGCAGGCCCTCTCAGGGATCCTCAGAGGCCCCTAGCTACAATAAAAATAAACAATGAAGTTTTCTCATACCACATTAGAACACTGGTCTATGAAGTTCAATAGTATCTACTCTAAGGTTTTCTAAGGTCTCAGGCAATGCTTCCTCTATGCTGTGAAGTCTTGTGAGCAAATATTCTACTTTGTGAGCTACTGGCATTGAAGTTGTGAGCTGCTGCATAAATTAGTTTGCTCTGGGGCCATTTTTCCTGAGCTAAGGCAAAAATGTACGAGGCAGACACAATAACTCAGTTTAGAGGGAACACTGATCTCAGGTGGAGGGTCTTTCACATCACCTCCTACCTGGCACTTTTAGCTGGAGATGCCTGGAATCGAACCTGGGACCTTCTGTATGAAGCAGATGCTCTGCTATTAAGCCACGGCTCCTCCCTAGTGAAGATACGGTGGCATGCCACTTCATGAGTATTAGTGTCCTTGTGTTACCAGGGAAATTGAAACAGCTGGATAGGTGGTGCTGCCTTGCCTTTTCTATAGCAATCTTAGAGATATATGCATTGCACCTCTCCAAAAAATCTGTGGAAGATCAAAGGAATGGTATACCTTCTGTCTTCTTTCAGATCTTGAATCAGAAACCTTCGATTAGGGTTGCCTAATATATATATATATTTCTGCTGGCCCATGACTTGATTTGATTGATAAATTGATTGAGCTTGAGGCTACTGTTAAATGTGCCATTCTGGCCTGCCTTCTGGTTGGCTGCCTCTTGGTCAGCTGACATTTAGAAGCATTTTATGAGTACGTCTGAGGTGTGGACAAGGCTGGATAAAGGCCATAAAAAGCACACGTGTTCTTATTAGAAACTCTTTGGGACAGGGCAGGCTTGTCATTTCCTGCTGGCAGTGGAAGAAACCCTTGTCTGCAATAAAGTGAGGAATGGGAAGAAAAAAGAGGGGAAATGACATTGATAAAAAAGATCATAGAGACTACTGGACATTCCTAGAGTGTCATATCCTCCTGAAACTTTGCCCATCTCAGGGTTTCCTTGCAAATGCAAACCTCCTGGCAATTGATGCCTCAGGGCTGAGAACCATGGCCAGGAGAAGGGGTAAGCTGTCACTGACTATGGGGCTTCAGGAGTAAAAAAAACCAGTGAAGCAGATGTAGGGTTGCCAGGCCAGGATGGAGGTAAGTGTGGGGTCTTTCAGCTGCTAGTCATTCTGGGAGCTGCAGACTGAGTACCACTGCTTTAGCCACAGCATCACTTTGGTACACATTGCTGCAATTGTATGGATGATTGTGTCAAGATTCTTTTACCAACATGCATGTGCATCAGTCTGGATGGATAAAACACCAGTGAAAAATCAATCATGATGTGAGGATACATAAAGCTGTATCAAGTTTCTCATTGTCTAGTGTTTACAGGAGCACTAGTAAACTCAGGCCTGGGGTGGGGGAAAGGATCTTAATGGAATCATGTGTGTGTTTTGTGTATTGGTAATGTAGTGAGGTGGGAAAAGGTCGTCAATGAATGTAGTGTCCTGGAAGTGGAAGAAAATGCCTATGCTCCAGTTCCAGAATTCATGTAAGAAATTCTTATGATTAAAGCAGAATTAAGGGAGAAATGGGAAACACCACAGAGGGAACCTCTAGAACAGGGGTGGCCAAACTTGCTTAACATAGGAGCTATGTAAAATAAACACCAGATGTTGGAGAGCCACAAGACATGAACGTCAGATGTCTGAGAGCAGGCAGGCAGGCAGGAAGGAAGGGCAAACAATAGATGGGGAGGGAGAGAGAGGTGGAAAGAAAGCAACTTTAAATGCATTCTCCAAACCGCCAGCTGGCTTGGCAAAGTGATTTAAAAAGAGAAATGCCTTCTTTAAGCCAGTTGATGGGTCAGTGGGGGCTTTGTGAAAGAGCCACATTTGACTCCCACAGTTTGGCTACCCCTGCTCTAGAATGGTAAAGGCATTGAGCTGGAGAAATGCAGTTTTACAGATTTAAGACCCCTGTCACTCTTTCCATCTGGCTGTCGTATTCTTAAATGCTGCCCTGGATTTGAAGTGATCCACACCTTCCCAGTGTGATGTTCTTGGTGAGTTCACCTTGGAGTGAAGGTGCTGCATGTTGTAATTGCTCTCATTACTGTATTTTACTGAACATTGCTTTTGATGGTTACTTGAGTGATGCTAGCAATGCTCTTTGAAGGTTCCCAGATAAAAAGAAAGATGTTCATAGCAAAATGAAGGTAACTAATCATCATACTAGATTCTATCCATCGCAGTTACACACATTTTTGGTGGGTGCGTGTTTGAAATGTGATGTAAGACAAAAAAACCCCATACAGTTAATTTATTGATTGATATAATTTTCCATCTATTATAGAGGCTGTTGCTATTTCTACCACTGTTTAAAAGCTTGTCTAATGTAGCAATGTACATAAGAACTGGAAATAAGAAAACTTGGCATTGCGATCAGTAACCATGTGTATTTAACCTTTTTACGCATTTATTCCAGTGTTTCCACATGGTCTTTCTTGGCCAAAAATAATTAGCTAAGGCAGACCACAATTTTCAAACAAGTGCTAAATATAACATGATTCCCATTATTGAATTCAGATTATTTCATAAAGCCACCAGTGTTGCAACAGAAACTCAAATTAAAATATAAGTAGGTCTCTTGCAAGGAATATTTTTTGTATTCCTGTGGGAAAAAAGTAAAGAGTAGGGCATCAATGGGTGTGTTCCAGGAGGAGCCCCATGGGATAGAAATTACCAGAGCTTTTTTTGTAGCAGGAACTCCTTTGCATATTAGGCCACACACCCCTGATGTAGCCAGTCCTACAAGAGCTTGCAAGGCTCTTCTTACAGAGCCTACTGTAAGCTCCAGGAGGATTGGCTACCTCGAGTGTGTGGTCTAATATGCAAAGGAGTTCCTGCTACAAAAAAAAAAGCCCTGGAAATTACCATTGAATGGCCCTGTTTTTTGGTCTTTTAGGTTTTTGAGACAGCAGGGCTTTTTTTGAGCAGAAATGCAGTTCTGGCTGGCTTGGTGTCAGGGGGTGTGGCCTAGTATGCAAATGAGCCCCTGTTGGGCTTTTACTGCAGAAAAGCCCCGTGAGAAACAATGGTGTTGTGGCCTAATATGCAAATGAGTTCCTGTTGGGCTTTTCCTACGAAACAAGTCCTGTGAGACAGCGAGTTTGGCCTTCACTGTAAACTTCTCAGAACTGCTAGGTCTGTATGGGAATGCCCAGCCCCTAAAAACGTTGTCTTCTTTCTAGATAAAAAGAATATCCCAAACTCCTTCCCAAACTTGATAACAAAGGCTAAGAGTTTCGATGGTTTGTAAATTTCTATTAGGATTAGGGATGGCAGGTCTCTTGTTGTAGTGGGAGGCCTCCCAGCAATTCCTTTCAGTGGCCTCCACTGCCTCAGGCACCAACAGGAGGGAACTGGGAAAGGGGAAAGACCTGGCACGCTGGCATCATCCCAGCAAGCCTACTTCACTTTTGGGTGGAACCAGAAGTGACCCAGGGCACTCTAGTATTCTGAAAAAACTCTGTGGTTAAACTAGGGATGTCAGTCCCCGGCTGGAAGGACGGGGGGTTCCCCGATTTTTCAGACTTCCCCTGATGCCAGACAGCTGATTGGAAAAAAAGCGAGGGTGTGAGTGTGCTGCATCTGGGACGTGATGACTTCACTCTGTGTGACATCATCACGTTGAGGATGGCCATGCCCCCTTTTGGAATAGCCCCCAAATCCCCCTGCTGGGGAGAAGTTGTGGACCTGGCAACCCTAAAACCATAGAGTGTTTGCAAAATGCTAGAATGCTCCCCCACCCACCCAGTGTCTCCTTGGTTTAAATCAGAAGTGATATAGGTGTGATGGCATGACATTCATGTATTACAACAAATGATGAAAGAGAATATGGCCTTCAAAATGTGTGCTTTCTGTGTCGGAAAGCATATCTGTTAGTTTATAGTTTTTCAGCACACAAAGAGCTTGTTTTGAAGGAGTTGGGGGTGGGGGTCATTTTTATCTTGGGCATACTTCCACCCATAGTTGCTGATTCTCTGTGCCTACTGGGAATTACTTTTAAGTCCCTTAGGAATTGCATGTGCACAGGACTTACAAAAACATTTACCCCAGGGGCCAACAGTCTCAGTTGTCTCCAGGAACTGGGGGAGGGGCATTCTGCAGAGTTCTGCAAAATTCAAGGGAAGTTGTCCAAACAAAACCCCAGGAGTACCAATAAAATAAAATGCTTAACAGGATGGAGCTGGGTGAAACAGTAGGTGTGGAGTCTGTGTGTGACTTTCAAATATTCCTCGCAGAGAAGGCAGTGGAACATAGGATTGCCAAGTCCAACTCAAGAGATATCTGGGGACTTAGGGGGTGGAACCAGGAGACTTTGGGGGTGGACCCAGGAGCAAGGATGTGACAAGTATGATTGAACTCTGAAGGAAGTTCTAGCTATTGCATTTAAAGGACTGTACTCCTTTTAAATGCCTTCCCTCCATTTGGAATAATGATGGTTAGGAGCACCTTCTTTGGGGCTCATAGAATTAGACCCCCTGCTCCAATCCTTTTTGAAATTTGGGGAGTGTCTTGAGGAGAGGCACCAGATGCTATGCTGAAAATTTGCTGCCTCTATCTCAAAAAACAGCCCCTCCCCCCCGAGCCCCAGATACCCACAGATCAATTCTTCATTATACTCTATGGCGGTGATGGCGAACCTTTTAGAGACCGAGTGCCCAAACTGCAACCCAAAACCCGCTTATTTATCGCAAAGTGCCAACACGGCAATTTAACCTGAATACTGAAATTCTAGTTTAGAAAAAAACAATTTGTGCATTACATACCCACATGGCAAGAGCGGCAGGTCAGACCACGCCTGCGCTCTTTGAAGAGGGTTTGAAGAGCACAGGTGCACTTGCACTGCTTTTTCATCTTCGGGAAAGTGAAAGCTGCGGTGCTGACCTGGAGGAGGCAGGCTCCGAAGAGCACAGGAGTGCCATGCCCCACTGTTTTCGCCTTCCTGAAGGTGAAAGCGGTGAAAGGGAGGGGGAGGGGAGGGCCATGGCGATGGCGCGCATGCCCACAGAGAGGGCTCTGAGTGTCCCTTTGGCACGTGTGTCATAGGTTCGCCACCACTGCTCTATGGGAATCAGTCTCCATAAAGTATAATGGAGTGCCCTTCAGACATTTTCCCCACCCTTCTTTCTGATGATCCTGAAGTGGGGGGAGGGCCTCCTAGTGGAAGATGATCTTCTAGACTGGATGTGCAGATTCTGGCTGGAGATAGGATGGTGGGGTTGCCAGAACTTCGTTGCTGGACATCTAGACTTCCTAGAACTGGAAACCTGGTATGCATCAAACGTCAGTGGCCTAGATTCCTTAGTCGTCTTGGCATGGCCTGTCAGCAGGAAGAAATTATTCTCCCTACTTGTTTAAGTGTCTGTGCGGGCAAACTATATATAAAACATATTTCAAAAATTGAGCAATTAGCCCTGGCACAAGCAAGCAGTTTTTTCACCTAAGATTTTTGGTGTCTCTTTTCAACATTTGATTCCTTCCCCAGCCCCACACCCCTTGTGTAATTTATACCAAGATGTCCGTCCTCATTGTGAGAAATCAGCTCACAGAGATTGCAAATGCTTGCATAATTTAATGATGAAAAGTCAGCATCTCATTTTCTCCAACAGCAGCTATTTTGTAGATTAAAGATAAACATTTGTGGAGTTAATATGGGGTAGAGATTTCTTTGCTCCCTCTGTCTCTCCGTCTGTATTTTTTTTTGCAAGAACTTTGCCACCAACTTGAACACTGAGTGAAACAATTTATGAACAGGGAATGGATATGACAGCTGGTTAAATTACTGGAGAATTATATGTTTTGAACTGTGGGATACATAGTGATGGGCGACGGCTTATCTGTAAGGAAGCTGCTTTGCCGAGGTCAGTCAACAGTTAATTTCTAGTTCCTCCAAATCTGTAATACTTCACTCCTGAAAGTGTTTCTCATATCAGAATTTTTTTTTTTCTTGCTCAAATGGGAATCTCTCAGCGCATTGTGATCTTGGATGTATAAGAATGGTGGGTTACTTCCATTTTCACCCTTTCTGTGCAATATACTACAGAAGACAGGATGGTGTGCAAAGTACTTACTATCCACTAATTCTTAAGTGCATGGTGTATATGGCTGGGTTTACATTATAATAGGTTGGACCCAGTGTTCCCTCTAAGCTGCAGGATCTTGTGAGTAAAAATTCGACTTTGTGAGTTACTGGCATTCAAGTTGTGAGCTACTGCCTAAATTATTGTGCTCTGGGGCCATTTTTCCTGAGCTAAGACAAAAATGTGTGAGCTGGAAGCTAAAAATCTGTGAGCTAGCTCACGCTAACTCCGCTTAGAGGGAACGCTGCTTGGACCCAGAGTAAATTCTCAGCTAATGGAAGGTGAGGTGTAATTTTCTCCCAGTTCCCCCCTCCTGCTGCAGATCCCCAATTTGCCTTTCATGACATCACCCTGTCGCTAGGGTTGCCAGGTCTGGGTTGTGAAATACCTTGAGATTTGGGGGCTGAAACCGGAGGAGGTGGAGTTTGGGGAGGGGAGGGACTTCTGTGGGGTACAATGTCATACAGTCCTAAAGCAGCCATTTTCTCCATGTGAACTGATCTCTGTTGCCTGGAGATTAGCTGCAGTAATGAGAGATCTCCAGCTACCACTTGGAGGCTGGGAACTCCACTTGCCTCCCGGGAGCAGCATTTTAGAGATACATGATTGCCAGGTCCAACTCAAGAAATATCTGGGGACTTAGGGGGTGGAGCCAGGAGCAAGGTTGTGACAAGCGTGATTGTACTCCTTTTAAATGCTTCCGCATCATTAAAAATAATGGAGGATAGGGCCACTTTCTTTGGGCCTCATAGAATTGGATCCCCTGGCCCAATCTTTTGGAAACTTGGAAGGTGTTTTGAGATGAGGCACCAGATGCTATGCTGAAAATGTGGTGCTGCTTCTTCAGAAAACACCTTCCAGAGTCCCAGATACCCATAGATTGATTTACATTATGCTCTCCATAGGTTATAATGGAGTACCCAGTGGACATTCAGACTCCCTCCCCCCTCACTTTCTGAGAACCCTGAAGCAGGGGATAGGGAGACCAAACCAGGGGATCTGCTGCCCCCAACTGGGGATTGGCAACCATACGAGATATTAGTGCACCATTGTGTGAGAGAAGAGATTGAAAAAATCCGTTCTGCCAAGGGAAGGCACTTCCTTGAGTAGAAAGTCTGGTCTGAATCCAACTCAGGATTTAGAACAGACTGTGTAGTGAATCTAGAATGCAGTGCTTACAGATCTCGCCTTGCATAATAGTAAGTTTGGATACAGATGCTAAGCTAGGGATGTAAAATGGATGTTAAAAAAGGTTGTAACATAAACCCATTTCCATTCTATCTCGAATCACAGTGACCACATAAAATGCTAAAAAGATTAGCAGTAAAGTGTTGTCTGTGGAAAGTAGGATGTTTGACATAATTAGAGGTGTGAAAAAATAACTTCGTAAATTGATAAGCAGAGGGGGGTGGGATGTGGGATCTGTAAGAACAGAGGGGCAGAAAGTTGCATTCATAGACTATTTGTGGAAACCACTTTGAGGGAGCTGGAAAGCAGCACGTGAACTTTTAAAAAGAAATAATAAAAAGTATCCCGGTGAAGACTGAGCATGTTCTAGGAGGCATGGAATCTTGGCAGCAGTTAGGAATCAGCTGAAACATAAAAAAGAAATGGGGGAATTAGCTCACTTGAGCCTCTTACTGAATCCCGGCGACATCTGGCTTTCTGTGAGGTGGAAGTTTCGAAGGCATCAATTCCTCTCCCACAATTCCTCACAGGTTCTCCATTCGTTTCTACCTATAGCAGACTTGATGGGTGGAGTCCATTATCAGGCAGGCAGAGAACTCTCAGACATGATCATGGTTTGTGTATTCTTAGGAGACTCCAAGCGTATGCAAAAGAATATTAGTTTGCAATTAAAAGAGAAAACAGACATGAAGAGTACTGAGCATGCTGCCCTGATCTGGATAGCCCAGGCAAGCCTGATCTCATCAGAGATCTTGGAAGCTAAGCAGGGTTAACGCTGGCCAGTACTTGGATGGGAGACCACCTTGGAATACCAGAGCTGGGAGGCAGGGGCAGGCTTTATTCAGCCAACTCTCAGAATATCCTCCAGGTCCCCAGTAGGGGTCAGTCACCAGAGGCCAACATGACTTCCAGATGCAGACATACAGACAGAAATACCATACGCAAAAAAGTGTTCTAAGCATGCTTATTGCCCTGGGAATGTTGTTCAGAGAAGCAGGAATCATTTGCATATTAGGCCACACACCCCTGATATAGCCAATCCTCCAAGAGCTTACAGTAGGCCGTGTAAGAACAGCCCTGTAAACTCTTGGAGGATTGGCTACATCAGGGGGTGTGGCCTAATATGCAAAGGAGCTCCTACTACAAAATGAGCCCTGGGTCTACCAAATGTTTCATTCTTTAGCTTATTTAATTTATTTGTAGCCCAGCTTTCTCACCGAGGCTCAAGGTGGATGTCAGAGTAGAGATTTTTTTTTTTGCGGGGGGGGGGGGGATGTAAAAACGTACAGTATAAGGCAGGAGTGTCGAACATTTGTTTTGAGTGCTGTACCTGACATAAATTGGACCTTGTTGAGCCAGGCCAAGTGCGTCATAAAATGTAATGTCAGGTAGCAGAGATATAAATTTTATAAAGGATGCAGCCAAACACAATTAAAGATTTTTTTTAAAACTTAAAATATGTTTAAAAGATTAGCACTTGCAATATTTTCTTTTTTTAACAGTACCTGATAACTGACACCTCTTGCTCTGAATTATTGCATCAAAATCTGGAGACAATGTCTGTGCTATAGCAGTCTTGAGTATTCTGTTCATGTGTGTGTATATAAGTTGCAAACCTACTTTTGATTTATTGACATTCGTTACAGAAATCTCATGGTCACTACTTTGAGCCTAAGACTCAGGGGAAAACATGAAATGGCTGGGCATTGTGGGCTTTTGTGCATAAGTTGCTTCATGTGTTGGTCAGCCAATGGAGAAATAGAGGCTTTGCTCTGTAGCTCCTGTGTGATTGAGCAAGCCTGACAAAGCAAGCTGTGATGCAGAAGGAAGCAAGAGCGAGAGAGGAGGAAGCAGATGACAGTGAGTTGCTCATGCCTAATAAGAGCCCTCCGGGGGGTCTGTTCTGGCCCTTGGACTACAGATTTGACACCCTTGGTATAAGGCATCCAATGAACAATGCAGTAGGATTCAGAATACAAAATTCAAAGGTGATGATAGTGCTGACAAGAACAGAAAACTACCTAAGGCAGAGGGTTTTTTTTGTGTTTTTGAGCAGTGCAGAATGTAGGATTACAAGGTATCAGATTATGCAGTGGAAACCGAATGATAAGCAACAATAATCATTGCAGTGGACTACAAGCCTCTGTCTGTACAAAAGTGTCCTTGAGGGCTAGCAATCTAAATGGCCCCAGGGAGGCAAGGGGAGGCAAAACCAGGAAAGACAAATGTAAGCTGTCTTTGCAACGGCCCAGGTGCAGATGCGGGCACACATGTTCTGGTCAAATGGGAATTCATCATTGGCAGAGTTGCAGTGAGCCAAAGACTTGGAATAAAGGTAGCGGGGTAGAGAGGGGATGAAATTCCATAACAGCATATCACCCTGCTTTGAAATGAATAAATAACCTGTGGCAAGTCATGCTGCATGATGTTCATCCCTGCTTTAGAGGAATGATGTTGGGCCCTAGTTATAGCCCCTTTCTTGGTCACTCAAAAACGGAAGGCCTGCTTTTGCTGGAACTCTTGCTGTGACTTTGGATTTGTTGTTGGCAGAGCTTTTTTTGTAGAAAAAGCCCAGCAGGAACTCATTTGCATATTAGGCCACACCCCTTGGTGTCTCCATTGTTTCACACAGGGCTTTTTTGCAGAAAAACCCAGCAGGGACTCATTTGCATGTTAGGTCACACCCCCTGACACCAAGCCAGCCGGAACTGCATTCCTCTGCATTCCTGCTCAAAAGAAGCTTTGGTTAGAGAAAGAACCTGTTAATTGGAGTGGTACAGGAAGCAAAAAAGCGAATGAGGCAAGGGATCATTCCTTCACTTCCATCTTCCTCCATGCATGTGCTGACACATCATCAATTTTTAGTTTGGCATTTCTGCATTGAATCTTCATTTTTATTCTGTGCTAAAGATAACTTGCCCTGAACTGGATGCCCGAATGTGGCCTGATATTGTGAGATCTCAGGCTTAGCTCTGATTAGTACTTGAATAGGAGAGCAGCAAGGAAGTCCAGGGTCGCTACACGGAGGCAGGGAAGCCAAACCACCTCTGAACACCTCTTGTCTTGAAAAGCCTCCAGGGTCACTAGAAGTCTGCTATGTCTTGATAGCACTTCCCACTGAATTTACTAGCCATGTAAGAGCACCTTCTATGTTAAGTCACATAGTGAGATGTAAGATTTAAGATTATGGGTTTAGAAAAAGAGTTTTAAGTACTGTGATGAGTTAGGTCAGGTTTTTTTAAATTTTACTTTGGTTTGGGTTTTAATATAAATATTGAAAACATATCAGTAATATGGGTAATACGATATACTGTTGTTAATTGGGAACACTCAGATGCATGTTGGTTTGCCTGAGTAGGATCCATGCATTACTGGTTATTGGTCTACCATTTGCACAGGTAAATCCAGGAGGTAAATAATCACCACAGAACAGTATCCAATTGTGTGGATTCAGTGCAGGTTTCATTGTCCCTAAGATTCAGGCTTTGGGACTCATTCTCAGGCTGAAATCTCAGGGTTATTAGATGGTCTTCACCAGGGGTCATTTTGTAGAAAAATAGGTGGTGGAGCTCATTAGCATATGCTGCCCCCCCACCAGCCAACAGCAACCCGATGCAAGAAAGGAGAGCCCTGGGCGAGCAAAGCCTACTTTGGCTGGCTAGAGATCCAGCCAGCCCAATCAGGTCTTGCTCACCTGGGGTTCTCCTTGGCTGCCTCCCCACCCCACAGTCAAAAGGGCAGCAAGCTACCCTGGCTGGCTGCCTGCTCTCCTAATCCAGGGATTGTTATGCAGCTGCGCCTACTATTCAGTGGACAAGGTAGGTGGGGAGGAGGAGGAACCCTCAGAAAGACTCAGGAGCTGTGCTCCTGTGAGCTCCTGCTGAATTCAAGGCCTGGCCTCACACTTAACTGTTTCCCCTTAAACTGTTGTCCTGCTTTTGATAGCTACAGCTATCAGATGGGACATTTGTTGAATAATCTGTCTTTATTTAGCACATAGTTAATTCCAAATTATTGGGTTTTTAAAAAAATGAAGCACAGTAAATACCGTAGTTCATCTCTCAAAAGAGATGAACACTTTCACATATATCAGGTGGTAAATTCCTAAAGCACTGTGGAAGTTATGCCTTCAGTTCTGCTATTAGTTGTGTCATCATCAGGTTCCCACCTGATGACATCACCCAGGCTTTACCTATATGACATCTCTTGTGTGATCCATAACATTGTGGGTGCACTTGCACAAACAGCACTTCATTTCTGATTTATCTTGTATAATAATTTGGGGGGGGGGGGGGGGGTCATTTCATATTTGCATATCTAGCCTAAATAATGTAGCCCTTTCCAGTAGAGCAGGGGCCTCTGATCTTTTTGAGCATGTGGCAGGGTTACTGGACCCCCGCTGGGGGTGGGGGAAATCCCACTTTTGCAGGGTGTTTTCCGACTTGCCAGCCAGCTGGTCAGTGTGTGTGGAGGGGTGGGATCCTACCTACAACTGGCCTCGTTGCTGACATTGCACAGCACTGCTCTAGTTTTTGGGCAAAGCACTTTGGTAAAATCAGCTACAGACCATAGAGTTTTGCCCAAAAACTAGAGTGTCACTCTTATCACACATCGTGGCAGAAGATCCCGGAGACAGCCGAGGACTCTCCTCCCCCAGCTGCCAGGTAGGACCTGGCAACCTTAGCTTATGGCCACCTTTGGTGGTGGGCACAACTGCAGAATAACTGCCACAGAACGTGGAGCCAACCCCAGAATGTCACGTAGTGGTGAGGTCAGAGCCTTTTTTGTAGAAAAAGTCCAGCAGGAACTTATTTATATATTAGGCCATACCCCCTGATGTCACCATTTAGCACAGGGCTTTTTTGTAGGAAAAGCCCAGCAGGAACTCATTTACATATTAGGCCACAACCTTGACGCCAAGCCAGTGGAACTACATTCCTGTGTGTTCCTGCTCAAAAAAAGCCCTGGGTGAGGTTATGCATAAGTCTAGTCAGGCCTTGGATTCAGTGGGAGCGCACAGGAGCACAGCTCCTGAACCTTTCTGAGAGTTCCACCTCCTTCTTCTGAGAGTTCCACCTCCTTGTCCATTGAATAGTAGGTGCAGCTGCATAACAATCTCTGGGTGAGCTCCACCACCTATTTTTCTTCAAAACAACCCCTGAGTCTAGTAGTAAAGCTTCAACATTTCAGGCAGAAGTTCTGCTTAAAAGGATGGCTTTTAAAATGAATATTATTGTTTAGACACATTATATTGCATACACACTGCTTACCTTCAGTCACACAGTGCAGATCCTTTTGCTGGAGCGGCAGTTGCTGCCAAAGCAATGTTTTTAAAGATCTGCATGTTAGCAGTACTGTGGTTCACATGGGTGCCATGGTGAAGATTCCTGCAGCAGAGTCATTGTGTCTTCTTAAACACAACCCCAGTGTTCTGAGTAGGCTTGCCAATCCCCAGGTGGGGCAGGGGACCCCCCAGTTTGGAGGGACCCCCCTACTTCAGGGTCATTAGAAAGCAGGGGGGAGGGAAATGTCTGCTGGGTACTTTATTATTCCCTGTGGAAACTGATTCTCATAGGGTATAATGGAGAATTGATCTGTGGGTATCTGGGGCTCTGGGGGGCTGTTTTTTGAGGTAGAGGCACCAAGTTTTCAGCATAGCATCTGGTGCCTCTCTCCAGAGCATCCTCCAAGTTTCAAAAGGATTGGATCAAGGGGTCCAATTCTTTGAGCCCCCAAAGAAGGTGTCCCTATCCTTCATTATTTCCAGTGGAGGGAAGGCATTTAAAAGGTATATGGTTCCTTTAAATGTGATGGCTGGGAATCCCTTTGGAGTTCAATTATGCTTGTCACAACCTTGCTCTTGGCTCCATCCCCAATGTCTCCTGGCTCCACCCCAAAGTCCCCAGTTATTTCTTGAATTGGACTTGGCAACCCTAGTTCTAAGTACGTGGATAGAAATGTTGTCGGCAGTACTGTGCTATCATGACACTTTTTCAGTCATTCACAACAGGATTATCTTGTCTCCACAGGACAGTCCAGTTGCGAATAATTGTTATGGCCCAACCAGGGCACAATGATGTGAGGATGGAGCCAAAGACAGCAGCGGTGCAACGAGTTTTTAAAGTTTTCTCTTAAGTCCAGAGATCATAGATGCCCACAAGACACAGCTCAACCCGCATTTTGAACCTAAATGGAAGAGTATAATGTTTCAGAGAAGGAGACATAGACAGGAGTTGTATTTCCTTCTTCCAAGGGGGTTTTATACCAGTCTTTTTCTTAATTATTCTTGATGTTTTGCCCATTATACCATTAGCTCCTCCATTGTACAGAGATAAATAGCCAGTATCCACAAGAACAAAGTGTGAACTGAAAGCATTTAATTATTGATATCTTAGTAACTAAGGTTCTGAAATGACGTTGTCAAATCCCATAATGATCAGACAGCAAATGCATCACTGACTTTGGCAAAAACAATCTTGGAATGCAGACTAAACCTCCGAAGATGTGAAACAAGCAAGCTGTGTGTGTGGGGGAAGTGTGTTCATTCTTTCCTAATGTACTCCGTATTTACAAAAGCCTTTTTCAGACAATACATCCCACATGGGCCAGGAGCCAAGCAACTGCGCACACCAGAAATACATACTAACTCCTGATGTACTTGTTTGCCATGTTATCTGATAAGGGAAATGTGTATATTTTGCATTCGTGTACAGCTCCAGTACTCTGCCGCCTAGAGATTAGTTGAAAAATTCAGTGGTCAGTTTGCATATCTCAACACTGTACGTGCATACAAAACACTTGTTGCCGCTGTTCAGGTAATATTGAGATAAAGTTGCCAGTTCCAAGTAGCGATATGTCCGAGTAGGGATATTTTGGGGGTGGGGCCTGGGAAGGGCGGGGTTTGGGAAGGGGAGAGTCTTCAATGGGGAATAATGCCATAGAATCCACCTTCCAAAATGGCTATTTTCTCCAGGTAAACTGATCTCTGCCACCGGCAGATTAGTTGCAAATCAATCCCAGGAGACCTCCAGCAACAACCTGGAAGTTGGCAGCTATAGGTGACCAAACGTATCGGGAAGATCTCCACATGGTTGGGCCGTTCCGGGTAAATGTTGATGTAATGCTTGAATAAAGGCTTTAGTGTTCAGAATTTTTTCCCATTTTTCCTCTTATCTCCCCCCACCCAAATGCAAATATTGATTGCCATTTTGCTTCACTTCAGTGGTGGTTAGAAGGTTTGGAAAGCAGCTCTTTCTGTTCTTCTGAAATCTGGCTGAAATCACTATTTGTTTGATTACAAAAACTTCTAAGTATTGCTAGCCTCCTGGAATTGGAACTCATCTCCAGGTGACAGAAATCAGTTCCCCTGGAGAAAATGGCTGCTTTGAAGGGTGGACTCTATGGCATTATACCCCATTGGGGTCCCACCCCTCAGTCCTCAGGCTCCACCCCCAAAATCTTCAGGTATTTGCCAGTCCAGAGCTGGCAACCCTATCTGTGACCCATCATTTTAATATGTAAATTAGAACAAAAGTGCACACAAGGCATGTGCTCAGTTCATCCTGTTAACTTCATGAGAGTGGGATAAATGTTGGGGGTTTGGGGTGGGTGGGGGAATCCTCACACATCACATTGTTAATTTGTTGACCAACCTGAATGGTCATTTGCTTAGGTTGTGCATGTGGGATTATCCCTGCTCCATTTTTTATGTGGGAAATCCAGGGCCTTTTTTGTAGCAGAAACTCCTTTGCATAATAGGCCACACACCCCTGATGGGGCCAGTTCTCCTGGAGCTTGCAGTAGGTCCAGTACTAAGTGCCCTTGGAGGATTGGCTACATCAGGGGTGTGACCTAATATGCAAAGGAGTTCCTGCTACAAAAAAAGCCCTGGGGAAATCACTTGTCTTGAAAGCGCATTGAGATCAAAAAGTGCCACCTCAGAGAGACAGCTTCAAACCACTCTTCTTTCTGAGGTGACGGGTTTTGACACTGGACACAGTTTTCACTTTCAAACAAGCATCTCTTCCTGTGAAGAAGACAGGGATCTATTTATTTATTCTTTTAAAAATATTTATACCCCACCTTCCAGCTATAAAACCTTCAAAGCTGCAAGCTTTGCGAGAGAGGCCTGTAGTATCGCCTTAATGGGTTAAAAATGTGTCACTGCTGTTCACACAGCATAACTGTTCCTTTCCACAATTCAGTCAGGCCAAGTTATTTTGGATTTACGGTTGCTAGCTCTCCATCATTAACATTTATTCATTTCTCATCTGGTTGTGTTAAATATATATACATTTTTGACAATTTTTTTATTGATTAATATTGAAGCTGTGCCAAAAAATCTGACGAGGAAGTAAGAAACTCATTTAAATTAATTTAATTTTGCCAGGTAACAGTTCCAGGTAACTGTGAGCTAGGTAGTTCTATTGATTGTATCGAGTGTACGATGTTTTATATATAGGTTCATAATTCTTACAGGATGGATCTGTGTATGCTTTTGCTGT
Organism: Heteronotia binoei; assembly: GCF_032191835.1. Classification (NCBI taxonomy): domain Eukaryota; kingdom Metazoa; phylum Chordata; class Lepidosauria; order Squamata; family Gekkonidae; genus Heteronotia; species Heteronotia binoei. Next base: position 48,616,906 of record NC_083236.1, read on the forward strand.
GAGGAAAATTAAAGCCAATGTCACCATCAAGAAAGATGTTGAGTGATGTGTGTAGAAATATGTTAGACAGAGCTGTAATTTTAGAATTTTAGATACTGACCAGATGGTTGGATGGTTGGATGGATGGACTGATATTTTATTTATTTATTTTAGTCAATTTTAGCCTGCTTTTTCCATAGAACAGGCTCCATAGAACAGACAATCACCAACTAAAACCAATTAAAATATATATGATCTAAAATTAGAGTAAGCAATGGAGACTAAAATGACAAATTCTGCCTCACAAACATGGCCTTTTCGCCAGGTCCAGCAGGTCTTACAGCATTGGGATGGATGGATGGATGGACGGACAGATAGACAGACAGATATATTGTAAAGACCAATGGCTGCACATGATAATCCATGACAGCAGGGCTTTTTTTGTAGCAGGAACTCCTTTGCATATTAGGCCATGCCCCCTTGATGTAGCCAATCCTCCTGGAGCTTACAGTAGGCTCTGTACTAAGAGCCCTGTAAACTCTTGGAGGATTGGCTACATCAGGGGTGTGTGGCCTAATATGCAAAGGAGTTCCTGTTGCAAAGAAAGCCCTGCATGATAAGACTGACTGACAGAAGCTAAGCTAAGCAGGGTTGGCCCTTGGCAGTATTTGGAAAGGAGACCACCAAGTAAGTCCTTGGTTGCTACCCAGAGGCAGGTAATGACAATCTGCCTCTAAATGTCTCTTGCATTGAAAACTCCATAGGGTAGTATAAATCAGCTGTGACTTAATGAATATATGTAATTGTATCAAATTTAACAAAAGATGAACAATGTTACAATAAAGGCTAAGAAAAGATAACAGTTTAATATGTTCTGATTCATTAAGCTACCCTTCTCTGATTATCCTATCCAATCAGCATTTCTTGATTAACTAGAATTAGTTCTGAAAAGGGTAAAAAGATGCACATTTAACCTGAAAATAGTGTGGATTGTGCTTGTTTCAAGTCCTAAAAATAAAAACGGTTGTGTATTTACCAGTTTATACAGTTTCTTCAACATTTTCAGTTCCATTGGAAACTGACAACTTGTGTCAGCTTCATTACATCAAAACAATTTGGTTCAATGGTCCTTAATTCTCAGGTTGCCTTTGGAATGAAAGGAAGATACATCAGAATATTGAACAAAGCAGGAGTCAAGTGCATCTTTAAAACTTAGTTGGTCTTAAAGGTGCACTTGACTCTTGCTTTGTTCAACTACTTCAGACCAACACGGCTGCCCACTTGGATCTATCTACATCAGAATATTGTGTGGCCGGTAAAGCAAAAAGGATACATTTTAAAGGTTGCCAAGAAAGCAGAGCTCCATGTGGCTCGATTATCTGCCATGACTTAGCTACATATGCTATCCGTTTGACTTTCAATAGGAGAGGCTGTCTTACACAAAGTGGCAGGCAAAATGTAGATCGTGATCTTCTGATAGATCAGGGGTAGCCAAACTGCAGCTCAGTAGCCATGTGTTCACACGTATTGTGTGGCTCTTGAAGCCCACACCACCTCGTCAGCCAGCTTGGAGAAGCACATTTAAAGTTGCTTTCTTTCCACCTCCCTCCTTCCTTCTGAAATATCTGGCATTTACATATTTAAGCTCTCAAACATCAGATGCTTACTCTATGTGGCTCTTACATTAAGGAAGTTCGGCCACCCCTGTGATAGATCTTGGACTGAGTCGGAGCAGATCGCTGAAAGCTCTTGACTTCAGGAGCCAGGATGCTCACTGCCTAGTGCTCCTTGTTTTACATGTAGTTCTCTGGGAAGGCTGAGTCTTCTCTTCCATCCGGTTATCCAGAGAATTCCCATTCCTGCAATGACTGGACCTGATTGCTTAAGTGAGCAGCCAAGTTTTCTCTCTCTCTCCTTCCTTGGTCACAGTGTAGCTTCTGCCCACTATTGAAGGTATACATCATAATGCTGTTTAGAATCATAAATGAAACAATTGCTTAACTTGCCTCAGTATGTCTCATCTGTACAACAGTAACAGTAATTGCCTACCCCTGAGCAGGTCTTTGCGCATCATGGTTGAGGCTTGATGTTAGGATTCGGATCACCCAGCCGACGGCCAAAGCCGTATGGTCGGGGAGCTGCCTTTGCCCTCTCGAAAGGAGGGAGAGGCGTGTATTCTCAGCTATGCCACATCTGGGTGTTTTGGGAGGAGGCGGGGGCTGATGTGCTTGCTAGCCAGCCCTGCCTCTTCCAGCAGTCATTTGGGTTTGAACCTTCCCTTAAGTTGTACGGTGCAGAGGAGGAATTCTTGGGCGATCCCTGTTTCTTTGCTGGCCAGGTCACAGCTATGTTATGTTGACTCCAGCCAGGGGCTAAGGGGCTTGCCTGTGATTTGGGATGACCCCTGGCCTTTCCTATACCGCAAGTTAGATGCCCTTGCTGTTTAAACTATTAAAAGTTAATAAAGTGGTCTTGAGTTATCCAACACTTGTGTCCGCCTCTTTCTTCCGCCTCTTTCTGAAGGGTGCAGTCTCTAATAGCACTAAAGGAGATGTAGGTTTGTGCTTATACTCCAGTGTATGGTTCATATGGTGCAGCAGGTAATTGTAACTGGCTTCGCCTTCTGGGGGAGCTATTTTGCAGCTGACTCCTGCTAAAGGGTCCTGGAGCTCCTGTGGACCAAAAAAGCAAAGTAGATTCCTCAGGCTTGAAGGCTGCACTCAGACTAAGCATCAACAGATGTGCAGATCCATTGGGCTGGAGTCAAAGACCCACTGGTATAAGCGTCACAGATCTTTGCCACATTCCCCTTTCCCCAACAGTCATCTGACCCTGGGGATGATGGCTGTGGGACCTTTCTCCAGGACTAGTAATAGTCAGGTAGGTCAGGGAGCTGCAATGAAGAGAAGAATAGCAAAGTCATCTCACTTTTTTACCAGCCCAGGTCCATAGAGATGCCCAATGCAAAGCATACCTGGACTATGTTTGCAGGTATGTGTTCCACCATGAAAATCTTGAAAGAAACCATCTTCCCATCACAGAGATGGGAATTCCACCCAGGGATGGAATTCTAGCAGAGCTGCTTGGCATATTAGGCCACAGACCCCGATGTAGCCAATCCTCCAAGAGCTTACAAGGCTCTTTTTTGTAAGCTCTTGGAGGACTGGCTAAATCAGGGAGGTGTGGCCTAATATGCAAAGGAGCTCCTGCTAGAATTCCACCCCGATGACACCTATGAATTGCGTTTTAAATCTACGGAATTGTACAATTCTGAGAACTAAAAAAAAAAAAAAACATTTTAATGCCGTTCACCGTTGTGTGTTTCAGTCGCAGTAGGAGCAGTGACCCTGAACTGGATGATCTTGTCAGTTCTCCAAAGCTAAGAAAGGTCACGCCTGGTTAGTACTTGGATGGGAGATGTAGTGGTAAGCAATGGCAAACCATCTCTTGCCTTGAAAAACGTATGGGGTTGCCGTAATTTGGCTCTAACATGATGACACTTTCCACCACCAAAAGAGATCACATGGGAGGAGAGTGCTGTTGCCCACCAATTTCTACCTGTTTGGGCCTGACCGAGTGTATGTGGACTCAGATATTTCTGGCTGATTCAGGGAGTCCCCAGATTGTCAAATGAAATCTACAGTTGAATCCCTTTCTTTGGTATGTGGGCTCATCTGTCCTACTATAACATGTGTCTAATTGAGCCACCATCTGTAACTGTTTATGATCAAATTGTATTGTTTTATTGATATGATATGTTTTCATTGTTATTTATACTGTTTTATAATGTTGTTATCTGCCCTGAGCCCTCTTTGGGATAGGGCGGAATATAAATCAATAAATCAATATTAGGGTGTAACTGAGGGGCTTTCAGAAAGGCTTTCCCTTGTCTCTTTGAGCGTGCCAGTATGAAAACATTAGGAAATGTGTAAACGAATTAGCACAATCCCCCCTCAAAAGTCAAATCTGTATTTATATTAATTAGCACAATTGCATTTAATTTAATTAGCACATTCCCCAAAAAGGTTGACTGAGCCTATATTTAAATAGTTAAAAGTTATTTGGCATATAGATGGCCTGAAGCAATTCGGAGCGGGGGAAAAACCCAAACCCAAATGAACCATCTCTAAAATTCCCTGGCTGGAATATAATTTTCCATTAATATATTTAATTAAAAGATAGTTCTGTGTTTCATCTTCTGTTCTCTCACAGGTATGCCGGCTTTCATGTTTATTAATAGTATTAGATCAAATAAGGGAGATGTTAGACTGCATGCTCTGCAAGCTGGGTGCGCGCACGATTTACAGGAGTGTTTTGTTCTGAAGCTTTTTTCTTTTATCTTGGAAAGGGTGCTACTGAAAATTGAACTATAGTTTGCATTTATAGGGCAGTGAGGAGCTGTGGCTCAGTGGAAGAGCATCTGTTTTGCATGCCGAAGGTTCCAGGTTCAATCCCCAGCATCTCCAGTTAAAGGGATCATCATCATCATCATCATCATCAATTTTATTTATATCCCGCCCTACCCGCCGAGGCAGGCTCAGGGCGGCTAACAACACAGGTCAATATATGCATTGTACAATGTTAACGATAATAATTTAACAGTTTAATTAAAATTGTATTAAAATTCTAAAACGACAAAATTAATTAATGTGTTTGTGCTATTGTACAGATGATGAGCTTGCTCAGAAGTCTCTCTCTTATTTGGTGAAGGCCATTCGGAAAAGGATGGTCTTGCAGGCCCTGCGGAACTGTTCAAAGTCCCGCAGGGCCCGCATTTCCTCCGGGAGCTGGTTCCATAGGCGTGGAGCCATAACAGAGAAGGCCCGAGTACGGGTACTCTGTAGCTTTACCTCTTTGGCCCGGGAATAGTTAGCAGTTTCTTCCCTGCTGACCTCAATGCTCTCTGGGGTTCATAAGGGGAGAGACAGTGATGTGAAAGACCTCTGCTTGAGACCCCGGAGAGCCGCTGCCAGTCTGAGCAGACAATACTAACCTCAATGGAGCAAAGGCCTGATTCAGTATAAGGCAGCTTCATATATTCATGTGAAAGCTTTAGAATGAAACCTGACCAAATTACTGGAAGAAAATTTATGGCCAGAATTCTTTTCACTTAAAAAAAATCAGCACAAGAGACTTATGGCATCTGTTTGCTGTATGTTGTATATAGATAAATAACGTTCAGGCATAGGGAAGCTTCATGGGCTTGTGGAGAAATAGTGGGGAAATGCAGGGGTGGAATTCCATCAGGAGCTCCCTTGCATATTAGGCCACACACCCCGATGTAGCTAAACCTCCAAGAGCTTACAAAAAAGAGCCTTGTAAGCTCTTGGAGGATTGGTTACATCAGGTCAGGGGGTATGTGGCCTAATATGCAAAGGAGCTCCTGCTAGAATTCCACCCCTGGGGAAATGTTTAATGAAGACAACTGCTATAGCTGCATTTTCAGGGAAGGGTACAACCAACCAAATCCTCCCTCCCGATTAAGAAAATCAGGTTTTTTTGTTCCTTGATCAAGAAAGACCCTTTAAAAAAAGTCCAAGATAAATGGGACCAGTTTGATAAATGGCCGAACTGTGGGATTCATGTTCTATTTTCCTTTCTGCTTTAAGAAATGATATTGATACCAGAAACATAAACGTTGTTGCTGCTTTGTTTCAATTGGGGTGGACGTTTCCAAGTTTGCATTTCTTTTTCAGATCAGACACCCCCCTTATTAGTAATACAAGATTTGTATACATTAGGCTTGCCAGGTCTATGCTGGAAAATACCTGGAGAATTTTCGCGTTGGATCCAGGAGAGGTGGGCTTTGGGGAGGGGAGGGGCCTCAGCATGGTCCAGTGCCATAGAGTCCACCCTTCAACGCAGCCATTTTCTCCAGGGGAGCTGATCTCTGCCAGCTGGAGATCAATTGCAAAAGTGGGAGATCTCCAGGCCCTGCCTGGAGGCTGGCAGCCCTCAGTATACCTTCCATTTTTTAAATTCCCATATCTGTGGAAGGTGCGGCTCCAGAAGGAAGAGGTCACAGATGCAGTCCTTGCAAACAGCCACTGCAAAGGACTTCAGTGCAGCTTTTCTCCCCACCCCCAGGAGGCTATGCTGGAAATATTCTTTGGGGGCTTAATGTAAATAATGTTCAGGGTTTCGGAAATAGTTAATTACATTCCCCGCATAATTGATGATATGGCGGTAATGCATTGGGATATCTCATCAGCATTTTCTTAAACTGTTCCTCCGAGAAAAATACTCCTAGTAAAATTCCGATTTCCTAGTTTTTAACGTGCTCTAGAATGTCAAAACCGGTGCATTTGTCAGAGTTTTCTGTACACAAATCCCCAAAGCTGTTGCCTGCCGCGATGTCTTCTTCCTATAATTCCCCCCAAAGTATATTTGGGGATATGTTTTGCCTATCCAAACACTATTCTTGCTTCCTTAACTGTGTCCTTTCCTCCTCTTTTTATGTTCCACCCATAGCTTGCCACAGCAACGTCTTCGGTAAGATATCGTCCAGAAAGAAATGATACTTTTGTAAAGTGGTTGAGTTGGATCTGGGGCTGTCAACCTCCAGGTGGAGGTCTCCCAGGAATACAACTAGAGTTGCCAGCCTCCAGGTGGGGCCTGGAGATCTCCCGCTTTTACAACTGATCTCCAGCTGGCAGAGATCAGCTCCCCTGGAGAAAATGGCTGCATTGAAGGGCAGACTCTGTCGCATTGTACCCTGCTGAGACCCCTCCCCTCCTGGCTCCACCCCCAAAATCTCCAGGTATTTTCCAACATAGACCTGGAAACCCTAATTACAACTAATCCACAGACTACAGAGATCACCTGGTTGACTTGGCAGATTTGGAGGGCAGACAATATGGCATTTTACGCAGCTGGGGTCCCACCTCTCTCCAAACACCACATTTCCCAGACTCTACTCCCATATCTCCAGGAATTCCCCAATCTAGAGTTGGCAAGGCTATTTGGATCCTATGACCTCCCCCTAGGCTTCCCAATCCCCAAGTCCCAGCAGGGGATCCCCCGGTTTTACAGGCTTCCCCCCTCCCCCAGCCAGCTAGCCGGCGGGGGAAGCCCCACCCCCACAGCCATTATGCACCTCCATGAACAATTCCCATAAGGAATGATGGGGAATTGATCCGCGGGTATTGGGGGCTCTGTGGGAGCTGTTTTTTGAGGTAGAGGTGCCAAATTTTCAGTATAGCATCTAATGCCTCTTCCCCAAATACCCCCCAAGTTTCAAAAGTATTGGACCAGGGGGTCCAATTCTACAAGCCCCAAAAGAAGGTGCCCCTATCCTTCATTATTTTCTATGGAAGGAAGGCATTTTAAAAGGTGTGCTGTCCCTTTAAATGTGATGGCCAGAACTCCCTTGGAGTTCAATTCTGTTTGTCACACCTGTGCTCCTGGCTTTGCCCCCAATGTCTCCTGGCTCCACCCCCAAAGTCCCCAGATATTTCTTGAATTAGACTTGGCAATCCTACCTCCCCCCTGCCCCCCGCTAGATGAGATCTCTTGCTCTGGAGAAAGTATTCTTTTCTTCTGGACCAAACTCATGTACTGGAAAGGAGTTATAAGTTCAAACATTTTTTTAAAAAGTATTTAATAAGCAACCTCAATCATGAACAGCCCTTCAAAGGTTAACACAGGAGTGGGGAACCTCTGTCCCAAGGACCGTATACGGCCCTTGAGGTCACTTGATGTGGCCCTCGGGGATTGCTGGACTGAACTGAGCCATATGGCAGCTTCCCTGGGGCCTGGCTGGCCAGCGAGGATCATGGGGCCTAGCTTAGGACCAGGCAGGGATCACAAGACCCAGATGTACTGTGCGGCAGCCTCCCTGGGGCCTGGCTGACTGGCCAGAATTGCTGGAGGGCCTGGAAAAGTTACTGTCACCGTTCAGTTTGCACTTGATTATCCCAGATGGTGGGGCCTAATATGCTAATGAGTGTGTGACCTAATATGCTAAAATTTGGGGATGTGGTCTAATATTCTACTGAGTTCCTGCTGGGATTTTTCTATAAAAAAGCCCTGGATCTAGGCATTTGCCTAAGGTGGTGGGCCGTGTGTGTGTGTGTGAGCCGGATTAGGCTCTCCCCATATGACTTCAAATAGAAAAACAATTATTTGCATTAATTTTGCTGGCCTTGAATCATTCTCCCTCAGTGGAGCACTGTTTTTTAAGTTGATAATTTTTTATGGCCCACGAATGATGTTATAAATATCCATACGGACCTTGGCAGGAAAAAGGTTCCCCACCCCAGGTTAACTGAACCAAACAGGGACCTTGCATTTTAATTGTTGGCCTGGGGACAGATGGCAGAGGAAGGAAAAGGCTTGGCAGCACAAGAAGATTGTGAGCATAGGCAGTTCTATAGTTCTTTGCAGGGCTTTTTTTGTTGAAAAAGTCCAGCAGGAACTCATTTGCATGCTAGGCCACACTCCCTGACATCACCATTGTTTCACACGGCTTTTTTGTAGGAAAAGCCCAGCAGGAACTTATTTGCATATTAGGCCACACCCCCTGATGCCAAACCATCTGGAGCTGCGTTCCTGTTAAAAAAAAAAAAGCCCTGGTTCTTCGCTGTTTTCTTCTCAGCTTTTGTTTCAATTGGGAATGTGGCTCCAGTTCACACTCCTGGTTAGTTAATTGCTACAGTGACCGCTAGCTTCTCTCCTGCGCTCCTCTCCTTCCCTCTCTGGGTCCCAGCGGATGAAGAACTGGAGGAGAAAATTTACAAAAAGGAATCTGTTTCTTGCCCTGAATAATTCACAGTCTAATTTAGTCAGCATTAATTAATGTAGTCAAAACAATTCACCTATTTTTATTAATGCGAATAGCAAATTTGAAAAACAATTAGTTTATTATAAGGGAAATTGGAGTATTTTGACAGTGCCCATTAACTCTGTAAGATTTCCAGTACGGCTTCTTTCTTTCTTTTTTTTTTTCTCCTCCCCATAAATTTAGCAGCTGCTTATTCTACTTTTGGCAAAAAAATTGCAGCAGGACAGAATTCTGTTGAAGAGAAGAGCAAAGTGGGGGATTTAAATGTGGAGTTTTGAGAAGAGGTTCACATTTTTCTTTATTTGCACGGGGAACTAGACCCATACATAGGGTCGCCAACTTCCAGGTGGTGGCTGGAGATGTCCCAGAATTATATGGTCTCCGGCCTCCAGAGATTGGTCTCCTTGCAGAAAACAGCTGTTTGAAAGGTGGCTTCTGTGACACTCTACCCTGCTGAGGTCTCTCCTCTCCCCAAACTGTGCCTTCAAAACCCCATCTCCCAAATCTCTAGGAGTTTTCCAAACAGGAGCTGGCAACCGTATGCCATACACAACCCTTCCCATCTCATACATGCAGATTTTACATAAAGGAGGATCAGAAGCAAATTTTTGTTTGTTTGGTATGAAATTCTGATTCCTTACTTCTAATGACATTAGAGCTCTGCTTGTGGGTAATTTCATCGATAGGCCTGCATATGATAGTCAGGGATCATCTGGAATTATTACTAACACATGGAATTCACTGCCACAGGAGGTGGTGGAGGCTGCAAGCATAGATGGCTTCAAGAGGGGATTGGCTAAACAAGGAGCGGAGGTCCGTCAGTGGCTATTATCCACAGCGTATTGTTAGAACTCTCTGTCTGGGGCAGTGATGCACTGTATTCTTGGTGCTTGGGGGGGGGGTGGGTAAAAGTGGGAGGGTTTCTAGTGTCCTGGCCCCACTAATGGGCCTCCTGATGGCACTGGGTTTTTTTGGCCACTGTGTGACAGAGTATTGGACTGGATAGGCCATTGGCCTGATCCAACATGGCTTCTCTTATGTTCTTACTAGTCTCCAAAGAATGGTTGCTTTCATAGATAAAATCCATGGCATTTTAGCCCACTGAGTCCCCCCCCCCTCTCCCCAAGCCCCACCTTTCCCACACTCCTCCCCCCAAAATCTCCATGTATTTCCCAACCCACAGCTGCAACCCTAATTGCAACTCATCTGGAAACAGCAGCTTTAGAGTGCAGACTGTATGGTATGCCATACAATCCAGATAAAATCCATCCCCAGTGTCCACAGACATCACCATCAAATCTCCAGGTGTTTCCTGGGCTAGAGATGGCACTCCTGGGTGATATGTTGAGAATTTGGACCATTGATTGTTCTAAAGTAGTGGGTTGTCAGCAGGGCCGGCCCTAGCCCTCCTGGCGCTCTACACAGCAGAGCTCATCCCCCGCCTGCTGCCTACTCACGAGTAGCCCCGTGGCTGCTGCCTACTTGTGAGTAAGCGTGGGGCTACTTGTGAGTAGGCGGCAGCCGTGGGGATACACTAGAAGGGCTAGGGCTGGTCCTGAGGGAAGGAAAGGTGTGGCGGCGACTGTGACTGGGCGGGGGGGGGGGTAGGGCAGAAAGGGAGGGAAGGGAAGGAAAAGTGCAGCAGCAGCGGCAATGGGAGGGGAATCAAGAAGAAAGGGAAGGGAAGGAGCAATTGTGGCGGCAATCCGGGGGGCGGGAAAGGAGGGGAGGCAAGGAAAAGTGTGGTGGCAGCGATGGGGGGGTGGGAAGGGAAGGAAAAGTGCAGTAGCGGTGGCGGTGATGGGGGGCGGGAAGGGAAAGAAAAGTGCAGTGGCGGTGATGGGGCAGGAAGGAAGGGAACGGAAGGAAAAGAGTGGCAATGGGGTGGGCGGGATGGGAAGGAAAAGTGCGGCGACAGAGGGGAGGGAAGCAGGCAAACTAGGAGCTTGTCATGGACGGAGAGGGGAGCCCAATTTGGCACCCCCTCCCTCCCGGCGCCCTAGGCAAGTGTCTAGTTTGCCTTGTGGGTAAGCCAGCCCTGGTTGTCAGATCAAGGAGTGAAAGGCACTTAAAAGACCAAAAGGCATTTAATTTTATTATAAATACTTGTATCCTTTGTTTTTTTTCCGGATCTGTGGAACTCTAAGCAGCATGAAGGCTGGGTTCAACTATGAAATGCCTGTTCTCCATCTGATCCTGTCCTACCCAATGTCATGAACTGGGGTCAACAGAATTATTTTTTAAAAAAAAATACAGTAAAGACCAGTACGACATACACAGTACACCAGGGCTTTTTTTGTAGCAGGAACTCCTTTGCATATTATGCCACACACCCTGATGTAGCCAATCCTCCAAGAGCTTACAGGGCTCTTAGCACAGGGTCTACTGTAAGCTTCAGAACTGGCTGCATCAGGGGTATGTGGTCTAATATGCAAAGGAGTTCCTGCTACAAAAAAAGCCCTGCAGTACACACTGTGAGTACACCAGTAAATAAGAATTACATTCTTAAAAATACAGCCCTGAAGGGAGAAGGGGAAAGGAATGAAAAGCTGCCTAAAATTTTCACAGACTATTACAACTATAACCTTATTCTCAATATTAAAAGTGCCTGTTTAATGACATAATCATACAGGAAATCTGTGGGACACTGGATACTGTAATTGTTTTTCTGTCTGCACAGCGTCCTATGCAAAGAAATGCATTTTTTTTTCCTTTGGAGGTTGGAAATGAGCAACAATCTGAGCTTTAAAAGTTTTTTCTCTCCCTGGACAGAGAACAGGCAAGAACAGAGGGAAGTCACTCAGTTGCTTTCTGGGCTTACCTCAGCTCGCCTTCATACAGATGCTAATAGGCAGGGGTGGAATTCTAGCAGGAGCTCCTTTGCATATTAGGCCACACACCCCTGATGTAGCCAATCCTCCAAGAGCTTACAAAAAAGAGCCTTGTAAGCTCTTGGAGGATTGGCTACATCAGGGGGTATGTGACCTAATATGCAAAGGAGCTCCTGCTAGAATTCCACCCCTGCTAATAGGTCTAGCTAAAAGCAATTGGATGGGCCAGTCTCCACCCCTACAGGGAACAGAGACATGGAGCAATTAAGGCTAGAAAGAGATAAAACTCCTGGAAGCAGTTTTGGTGCTGAGTCCATCAGAACAGAAAGAATTCTTAACTGAGGTGTGGAGGAGGCAGCCATTAACCATGTGCTGTCCTGGAGAGCTAGTGGAAGCTTCACGGTAATGGTGTCTCTGCAGAGATCTGTAACTTCCTAACTAAGGAGCCTGTCCTATATTTTAACATCCAATAGGGCATAGAGAGGGAAAGGGACAGAGGAATGGCATTTTACCCATTTATTTTGAATCCCTTGCTCATTCTGGGGCTTTGCAAAAAGAATGCTTGTGAACATTTTCTCTTTAATAAACCAGTTCTAACTTTTGATGCTGATCATGGTCCTCTGCACCACATAGACCTCCTGCATCTTGGACATGCTATTTTAAAAGGAGCACCAGGGGAAGGCAGGCAGCTGGTAAATAGCCATTCCTCCAGGGGTGCGCAAGGCAGTAAACGATCCTCGTGGTTAGGGTTGCCAAGCCCCTACCAGCTGCCAGCAGGGGACTTGGTGCCATAGAGTTTTCCCCAAATTGATAGAGGATCGCTGCACAAAACCAGAGTTTTCCCCGAATTGCTTAAAGTGTCCCCGTGGGATGATGTCACTTCTGGGTGACATCATTGCGCCACACACCCCCACATATGACAGAGCTCTTTGGGGGCAGGGATCAACCCCGGCAGGCCCCTTCATCTGGCAGGCTGGGGATGCTGAAACCGGGGGAAACCCTGCCCTCAGAAGGAGCTTGGAAAGCCTACTCATGGTGCCCAGGTGCTGGGCAGTGGGAGACACAGAGGTAAAGCCTCAGAACTTGGGAGGGAAGCTGATGCTCCCAGCAGGCAGTTCCTTACAAAGGTCAGGTGGTGGCAGTGGTTACCTGAGAGAGAAAGAGAAAAGCCATTCTGGGTGTCAGGAAAACCTTGGAGGGCAGGGTGGAACAAGGCCTGCAGACCAAAGTGGGCTCGTTCCACCACATCCTTTATTTCATAACAAGGGGAAACATCAGTGAATGATGTGAGGATGTCCTGCATATCTTAATGGACTTGTTGGTAGGGTTGCCAATTCCAATTCAAGAAATATCTGGGGACTTGATGGGAGAGGCACTGGATATTATGCTAAGAATTTGGTGCCTCTACTTCAAACAACAGCCCTCCCAGAGCCCCAGACACACCTGGATCTATTCTTCATTATTCCCTATGGGAATCAGTTTCCATAGGGACTAATGAGTGCCCAGCAGACATTTCCCTCTCCCCCCCCAGCTTTCTGATGACCCTGAAGCGGGGAGAGGGCCTGCAAACTGGGGGATCCCCTGCCCCCACCTGGGGATTGGCAACTCTACTTGTTGGCCATCCTGCCCTGCTCTTCTCCCTAATAACGTATACACATTTCCTATCAAACTATGAGTACAACTTGATCAGTCTGTGTACAACTTGATCAGTTTCTGAACCAACAAGCACCTGGAAATCTTACAGACATGTTCTGAACCTTGTTGGTCTCCTGTGAATGTATGGTAAAGACTGGGTTCCAGTGATAAATAAGCCTCCAAACTGAAGAAAGACGGATGAAACGTCTTGATATCTAGAACAGACATCTTTAGAGGGGCTTCTTTTAGTTTCATGAACTGAATACTGGAATATTGTCACACCTTTGTGATTGGAAAGACTGCTTTTGAACTGTCTTCTGCTAATGTTTTTTTTTTTTTTTTTGCTATATGCTCTTTTCTATTTGAAGTTCTATGTGCAAGCTTTGTCAGAACACCACTGACCTTTACATTACACTTTCTTGTTGTTTAAAATTTATGGTGTCTCTTAGCGGTTTTTTTTATCTACACAATGGAGAAAATGGAGCTTTTGCTCTGTAGTTCCTGTGCAATTGAGCAACCATGGCAAAACAAGCTGTGATTTAGAAGGGAGAAAGATAAAGGGAGAAGGAAGCAGACAAGAGCCAGCTGCTCTGGGGTCTGATTCAGCCCCCAGGCCACCTGTTTGACACGCCTGTTCTACACACACACACACCCTAGCCATAAAATGGGACAGATCAGTGCAAAGGTATTTGGGATAAAGTCACCTTGCAGGTTCCTCTGAACATAGGCAAAGAGGGGATGGTCTCACTTCTGGTAGTCCTTTCCAGTGTGCCTGAGCAGCCACAGAAAAAGCCCTGGAATGGGCTGCTAGTGTCCAGACACCTTTTTGTTAAGATGCTCTCCACATATTTTCTTCAGGTCTTGGCCACGTTTCTACAAATTTGTTTTCTTTGACACACAGGAAATAACATTGTGGTCTGATCCACGACACACTAGAAAAACAGGAGCTGGTAGCAGCTAAAGGGAGATACATCCATATTGCAGATTTTGCATATGGCGGAATGGATTTTCTTTTCAGACTTCTGTGCAGAGCAGAAGTGAACAGAAAACCACTCCATGTTTTCCTTGCAACTTTGTCTATGTGTTTCAATGGAGAGGAACTTCCCAGCCTTCCTATGGCCAGCTGAAGCTTCCTGGATTTGTGTTGTTGCAAATCAGGCACTGATGCTTTGAGCCAGCTTTGTCTCTTCTCAATGAAGTCACAATTAGTGCCTAGTGAGAACTCTAACTTGGGAAGCCACAGCCAAAGGGGGATATTAAACTGGAGACCCATGGCTAATATGAGTAGGCTGGGTGGTGGGGAGGGGAGCTTGCAATGCCTTGCTATTTCATGTTTTTCCAGGCCGAGAGCATTTTAAGTTTCTGCTGTGATCTTTGTGCTTTTTCTTGATGTTTTATTTTTATAATTGCATTGCAAAATCCCACTATCCCCTCTTTATGTTTAAACAAAATATTGCAAGAGTTTTAAGTGGGGCTTTTTTTGGGTAGAAAAAGCCTAGCAGGAACTTATTTGCATATTAGGCCACACCCCCTGATGTCACCATTGCTTCACAGAGGACTTTTTGTAGAAAAAGCCCAGCAGGAACTCATTTGTATATTAGGCCACACCCCCTGACACCAAGCTAGCCGGAACTGTGTTCCTGTGCATTCCTGCTCAAAAAAGCCCTGGTTTTAAGCATGTTTGTATTTTAAGTTAAAAAATGATATCTTTAATTGTGTTGGCCTGTGTCCTCTAGAAAGTCTGTATCTCTACTATCTGGCATTTACATTTTAGGACATGCATGGCTCAGCCCCACAAAGTCCCATTTATGTCAGATCTGGCCCACCTAGCAAATGAGTTTGATACCACTAACTTTAACTAGTTTGTGGGTAAATCCAGCTCTGCCTGGATAAGAAACAAAAGCAACCTTCATCTCTGGTTGGTTCCAGTGTTCCCTCTAAGCTGAGTTAGTGTGGGCTATCTCACAATTCTTTAGTCTCGTGCTCATACATTTTTGCTAGGCTTCCGAACCCCCTTGCCCTGGCAGGGGACCCCCAAATTTGCAGCCTCCTCCCCTGCTCTCCAAAAATCCAGAAGCAAGGGGGGGGGGAGAACATGCATGTAGGCATCATGTAGTTGTAGAGCTCCTGATCCGTTTGTAAAATGTATGCCTTTAAGGCTGTGCAGGAAACAGGAAGGGCTTCATGGGAAAGGGTCAGTAATAGTTTCCATGGAGAATGGCCCCTCCCTTTCTTTTGCTTTCGTTTTCACAGCAAGTAGAGTTCTGCAGGAAGAAGATCTGGTAAATATTTGTGTGTGAGAGAGAGGGAGGGGGCAAGGGATTCCCTGGTTTGGAGGCGCTCCCCCTCTTTTAGAAAGTGTGGGGGAGGGAAATGTCTACTGGGCACTCTATTATTCACTATGGAGAACGATTCCCATAGGGAATAATAGGGAATTGATCCGTGGGTATTGGGGGCTCTGGGAGGGGTATTTTTTGAGGTAGAGTCACCAAATTTTTAGTATAGCATCTAGTGCCTCTCCCCAAAATACCCCCCAAATTTCAAAATGATTGGACCAGAGGGTCCAATTCTAGGAGCCCCGAAAGATGTTGCCCCTATCCTTAATTATTTCCTATGGAAGAAAGGCATTTAAAAAGGTGTGCTGTCCCTTTAAATGTAATGGCCAGAACTCCCTTGGAGTTCAATTATGCTTGTCACACCCTTGTTCCTGGCTCCACCCTCCATGTCTCCTGGCTCCACCCCCAAAGTCTCCTGGCTCTGCCCCCAAAGTCCCCAGATTTTTCTTTAATTGGACTTGGCAACCCTAATTCTTGCCTTAGCTCAGAGCAAACTAATTTATGCAGTAGCTCACAGCTTTAATGCCAGGAGCTCACGAAATAGAATTTTTGCTCACCAGACTCCACAGCTTAGAGGGAACTTGGGTGGTGTCCTTCTTTGAATCCTGGCCAACATTCCTCTATCTGCTGGCAGACAGCAGAATGGAGTGTAACTGCGGCAGTGCGACTGGGTGCAACTCAAGACAACTTACAAGCAGTGTAAGTCAACTCTAATGATTCTAAATACGCTTTCATATTTAAAGTGTACTTAAATGGATTGGCCACCCGTCAAATACTAGTGCCCAGGTCGTGAGCACCCTTTCATAATAGCCTCCCGTTAATAGAGTTTTTATTATTTAGATTTGGCAAGAGCACATGCTTTTATTGAATGAACTTCCTGCTAAGTTTCTGAAGGGAGCAATTGTTGGTTTATAGCATAATTGCTCTGTATGTTGATAATATCTTTTATTCTAATTGTTTTTCATTGTTTTTAATAAAAAGAATTGGAATAATAGAAGACACGGTACAAAATGATTTCCCCCCCCTTTCGTTATTCATGGTACTAAAAAAAGAGGGGGAAAAATCCCAAATAAGCATTTTACAGGGGGTAAAAAGGTTTCATTCCAAAAGTGCCTAATTTAAATCCATTTATACAATGAACTAGCTAATGATCTTTTGCGTTGAGAGGTGTAATGCTTTTATACTTTTTTATGAATAGAATTGTAGGGAATTGGGGGAGGGGAGGAGAGAGAAAAGTTCTATTGTATAGGATATGGTGAGTTTTCTACTACAACCATCTTTTATCAACAGATGGCAACCAGCACATGAAAAATAATTAAAAAAGAAAAAGAAAAGAAATCCAGAATGAATTAAAGTGCTTCTTTGCTTTCTGATCTGCATGGGGGGGGGGCCAGGGGGGGACTTAGAAATTTTTATGGTGAATTGCCATATTATCTATTACATCAGCTTACAATGAGGCTCCTATCAGACATAAAACAGATTTATAATATCATTAAAACACAATATCAAAGAATGAATAAGCAATTCAATAAAATTACAATAACACAAAGATAAAATGAAAGCCTTTTCAATAACAGTTTTATGCAAGAACATTTTGCAGACAAATATGTGTTTATAGATCTTTTAAATGTACATTTATTATGCTGCTCCTAATAGAGCCACAGGGGTTAATTTTTCCCCCCTCTGTGTTGTCTTTTGTAAGTGGTTCCAAAACCAGCTGCAAAACTCCATATATAGCTTTCAGTCTCGGAACTGATTTCAGGAAGGGGAACATTTCCAGTACCACGTGAGATGTGTTGGCTGAAGTAGTTGCGGGCAGCACTGAGAACTGCTTCAAAACCAAGAGCCATTTCTGTGGGAATGGGTTGAAAGCAGGTTGTTAACAATCTATGTTCATGGGGGCTACCTCTGCCCTGACCTGGACGGTCCAGGACATAACAATCTTGTGCAGTAGCTCTGGTTTGTACTTGGATGGGAGACCATCAAAGAAGTCCAGGGTCACTACACTGAGGCAGGCAATGGCAAGCCACCTCTGCTTATCTCTTGCCTTGAAAACCTCATGAGGTTGCCGTAAATTGGCTGCAACTTGATAGCATTCTCCACTGCCATCTCTTTTTTAATTCTTGTCCTTCTGTTGAATGGTTCGATCAGACTAATAATCAAAGGATGCATTCCTATGACAAATTCAACTCTTAAGTTTAAATGGCCACAGATTTGGGGTTGTTCTTGGGCTCTGGTTAGAATTACTAGGCCTCTGGCACTAGGCAGCAGTGGGAGAAAAATGAGGGGGGCATGCCCTCACAACAATGCTGCAGTGTCACTCCTGGTCACATAAATGTATGTAACATCTCACATTATTTAGACACTCTCGCTGTTTCTCAAATTTGTGGCAAAACCACAAAGATTTGGGAAGTAGCTAGAGTGTCACAGTGACCCATGATGTCACTTCTTGTTACAGGACAGGAAGCGATATCATGCAACACCATGTGATGCATAGCCCTGGCTCTGAAAGCTCACTTGGCTAGCAGTCCTAGATCTGATGTGTGCCTCTTTCTTTTCTCAAATGGAACACATTGAAAGGATCCTCGACAACGTAATTTCAGCTACCCGAGCTATACAAATCCAAGTGCAAGGGTTAGTTTCAGCTAGTCCCACTAATGTTTATTTAAATCAAAGTTTCATTCATGGGGATTCAAACTTGAGTATCCCAGATTTTAGTCCAAAACTCTAACCGTTGCACACTGTGGACTTTCAGTCGGTGAGGGAAAATTAACTGTGCACCATTACCGTACACCTACAGTTTTGTATATCAGGTGATAGATAGCATTTTTATTATATTTATTTTTTATGTGCAGTCTGCCTTTTTTGCTGACATGCAAGGTGGATTCCAAAATTTAAAAGCATGCATATGGGGCAGTATAAGGCAGGAGTGTCAAACTCATTTGTTATGAGGGTTGGATCTGACATAAATGAGACCTTGTTGGGCCGGGCCATCTGTGTCATAAAATGTAATGCCAGGTAGCAGAGATATAAGCTAAACACAATTTAAACATTTTTTTAAAAAAATTAAAATATGCTTAAAAGATTGGCACTCTTGCAATATCTTGTTTGTTTAACAGTACCTGGTAACTGACACCTCTTGCTCTGAATTATTGCTTCAAAATCTGGAGACAATGTCTGTGCTGTAGCAATCTTGAGTATGCTGTTCAGGTGTGTGTCTGTAAGTTGCAAACCTACTTTTGATTTATTGACAATCAGAAATCTCATGGTCAATGCTTTGAGCCTAAGACCCAGGGGAAAACATGAAATGGCTGGGCATTGACAGCTTTTGTACATAAGTTGCTTCATGTGCTGGCCAGCCAATGGAGAAAACAGAGAATTTGCTCTGTAGCTTTTGTACGATTGATCAAGCCTGACAAAGCAAGCTGTGATGCAGAAGGAAGCAAAAAAGAGGGGGAAGCAGATGACAGTGATTTGCTCACAGGTTTGAAAGAGCTCTCTGGGGGCCTAATCCTGCCCTCAAGCCACACATTTGACACCCCTGGTATAAGGCATGTAATAAACAAGGTAATAAGATTAGGTTAGAAAAGTTAGAAAACAATGAAGTAAAAACAGTGTAACAACATATAAGAAATGCAACACCAGATTACAGGAAATAGAAAACAATGCAGTAAAAACAAAATAATGCTTCCAGTAAGCAGTTGCATTAATAGGGTTCCCATCTTTCTTCTGGGGGTGGGTTTTCCCCCAATTTCAGGATTGGCCAGTGGGGGAGTCCTGCCCCCAAAGAGTTCCATCAGTGCCCAACATGCCTGGTGCAGTGACATCACCCAGAAGTGACATAATTGTGCTGGGACGCTCTAGCACTTTGATAAAAGATCTCTATGGCACCAGAGTTTTTTGAAATCAAAGCACTAGATTGTCGCTGCGTGATGTGCCTGGTGTGATTATGTCACTTTTGGGTGATGTCATTGTGCCGTGCACGCTTTGCACATGCAGGGGAAGTTCCCACACCAGCAACCAGGTAAAACCTGGCAACCTTAGGCATGCTCTAAAATCCTTGATGATTTATAAAAGCATCCTCCTGGGCAAATGCTATTTACTGTAACCCTGTCCCCCTTATAAAAATGCCCTCCTGAACAATTCCTCATTATTTTATTTATTTATAATTTCAATTTATGGATTGCTCTATCTCTGAAAACTCAGGGCTCTGAGTGATGCACAACAATGATAAAATACAGCGAAACAAAAACAATTCCCAACAGTTTAAGTAAAAAAGAAAGAAACAATTCTAGACTGTGTTGCCGCTTCCTAAAAGAGGTAGGGGAAACATAGCTGGAAAAGAGGAGGAAAGGGAGAACAAGAGGGAGCGCAAGCCAAGATGGTACCCATGACTGTTCTCAACCAAAGGGCTGGTGGACAATAGAAGTGTGGAAACCTTCCTTCCTTCCCAAATCCATTTTATTTTTTTTATTGAAATTGAGATTAAAAATGCAAAGATAACAGTTGATATACAGCAAACAGACTTATGTAGAACTTTTACTACATTATAATTGAAAGAAGATCCAGGTGGACAGCCGTGTTGATCTGAAGCAATAGAACAAAGTTGGAGTCCCGTAGACCAACAAAATTTTATTGAGAATGTAAGCTGTTGTGTGTAGGCTTCCCAATCCCCAGGTCCCAGAGGAGGATCCCCCGGTTTTACAGGCTTCCCCCCTCCCCCAGCCAGCTGGCCGATGGGGGAAGCCCCGCCCCCACAGCCATCATGCACCTCCATGAACGATTCCCATAGGGAATGATGGGGAATTGATCTGCGGTTATCAGGGGCTCTGGGGGGGCTGTTTTTTGAGCTAGAGGCACCAAATTTTCACTATAGCATCTAGTGCCTCTCCCCAAAATACCTCCTGAGTTTCAAAAAGATTGGACCAGGGGATCCAATTCTATGAGCCCCAAAAGAAGGTGCTCCTATCCTTCATTATTTCCTATGGAAGGAAGGCATTTAAAAAGATGTGCAGTCCCTTTAAATGTGATGGTCAGAACTCCCTTGGAGTTCAATTATGCTTATCACACCCTTGCTCTTGGCTCCGCCCCAATGTCTCTTGGCTCCACCCCCAAAGTCTCCTGACTGCACCCCCAAAGTCCCCAGATATTTCTTGAATGGGTCTTGGCAACCCTAGTTGTGTGCTAGAAGCGCACTTCATCAGACAATGAAACGGGGTACAGTTAGCAGTGCTACATATAGTTTGTATGCAAAATGGTACAAAAATTAGTGCTATATATAGCTGGTACATGCTACATATAGCTACATAAGCATGCAAAATGGTGTACAAAGTTAGAATCCAATGACAAAATAGTGAAATTAACAAACTGAAAGAATAACAGTTTGGTCTGGATAGTATAAGTTGTGTGGGAAAACAGCAGGCTCTAGGGTCTACAGTGACTTAAGAATGTTTAGTTTATTAAAGCTCTGTCTAGTCAGTGCATTGGCTCATCTGGTTTGCTGTAGTAGGAAGTGCAGAATTCATTCGCACATTCTAAACAATGCAGTTTCAATCCACTTCAGTGACCATTGCAATTTAATACAGTAAAATCCAGTGGCAAAGTGGATTGAAAGTGTGTTATTTCATGTGTGTGAAAGCGCCTCAGTCTCTTGGTGAGAAGAGTTTCATTTTCCATATCAATGATGCCCTTGTTAGTAGCCCACGCAAACTTAGGATTTCTTCCTGATGTCATTTGTAGTTATAGTAAAGTTACCTATTGGTGCTGTAGCTCCTGTGCGACCTCCATGACATTGAATACTGTGCCCTATAATAATTTGATTAATTGATCACGTATCTATCTATCTATCTATCTATCTATCTATCTATCTATCTATCTATCTATCTATCTATCTATCTATCTATCTATCTATCTATCTATCTATCTTCTATCTATCATCTATCTATCATCTATCCATCCATCTATTTATCCATCCATCCATCCATCTAGAAGCAGAAACTCCTTTGCATATTAGACCACACACCCCGATGCAGCCAATACTCCAAGAGCTTACAGTAGGCCCTGAAATAAGAGCCCTGTAAACTCTTAGAGGATTGACTACATCAAGGGTCTGTGGCCTAATATGGAAAGGAGTTCCTGCTACAAAAAAGCCATTTATGAGAAACTGAAGGATGTGTAAAGTTATTAGGTCTCACTTGTATGTACACAGTCAGGGGTGGAGTCAGGGGTCAAGGCTCTTTTTTTTGGTAAGCTCTTGGAGGATTGGCTACATCAGGGGGTGTGGCCTAATATGCAAAGGAGCGTCTGCTAGAATTCCACCCCTATACACAGTTATACCTTGGGTGGCAAATCCAGATTGGGAATTTTGTGGACATCTGGGGGCAGTATCTGGGGAGGGTGCAGTTGGGGGGATGGGAGGGAGCTCAGCAATACCACCCTCCTAAACAAGCATTTCCTCCAGGGGAACTGAATTCTGTACTCTGGATATCAGTTGTAATTCCAGGAGAACGCCAGGCCGCACCTGGAGGTTGGCAATCTTAGTTTATAGTCCAATCTGAAATTGCTATGAAAACTCCCCCCCCCAAAAAAAAATGGTCCCCCA